>NC_090829.1:119119949-119422980 GCF_028021215.1 Eschrichtius robustus | reverse complement strand
TCAAAAACCAACTGGAATACTTCTCTTTGCCACCATATTTTAAACTTGTATGTATAAAAGGTTACTTATTGCTATAAACTCATGTGTTTAATACAGTAGCCACTAGTCACATATGGCTACTGAACATGTAAAACACTAATTCTAGGTACATATTGCTCTTGAGAAAAATTAATCGAAGGGTCTAAAAAAATAAATCCCTGTTCCCTTTTGCTTTGCACCTGTTAGCAGCAGTGATTCTAAATATTTCTGGCTTATAGACTCCTTTGAGAAAAAAGTGTTTATGAATGTGCACAGAATGTTGTACACAATGTTTGGGTTCCAGAGACCTTCTGCAGCCAAAGAGTGTATCAAGTTAAGAACTACTATGATAAAAGTTCTTTTGCTTATCGGATAGAACTTGAGCACACCATTCTGTATGAAAGCCTGGACAAAGAAAGCCAAGACAGCAGGCCAATGACCAGACTTCAGGTAGAAGTTCCAAGTTGGGTAACCGATAGTTTCATGCAGAGTGTTTCAATTAGATGCCATGAGACTGGGTTCATGCAAGAGCAATAGGAGCCCAAGATATTGCATAAGGACTGGACATTGACAGTGGGAGGCTTCAGACACAATGAAAGTCCAAAATTTAATCATGAAGTTTCAAGTGATAAGAATTTTTATAAAAGTTTTCTACTCAGGGATGAGAGGTTAAAGGAACTTGTTCTAGCCTCCCCTGGATAGAGCATAACAAGACTTTTAGTGCCCTGGCCAGAGTGGCTGTGTTCAGGTTTAGTCTACAGCACCTACGAGGAAACTCAGGGTGACTGTACTGACACAGCAGAAATGAGGGGAGAAGGAGCTGAAAATGTATTTCCCAGAAAAACAGTTGTGTATGGCAGTGGTCCCCAACCTTTTTGGCACCAGGGACCGGTTTCGTGGAAGACAATTTTCATACAGACCGGGGAGGGGGATGGCTTCAGGATGATTCAAACTCATTACATTTATTGTGCACTTCATTTCTATTATTATCACATTGTAATATATAATGAAATAATTATACAACTCACCATAATGCAGAATCAGTGGGAGCCCTGAGCTTGTTTTCCTGCAATTAGATGGTCCCATCTGGGGGTAATGAGAGACAGTGACACCTGAAGATTGCTGCTTATGTCTGGTCTACTCCGTAAGTTGCAGCTTAACTGTCACTTGCCACTCACTGACAGGGTTTTGATATGAGTCTGCAAGCAATTGATTTATTATGGTCTCTGTGCAGTCAAACCTCTCTGCTAATGATAATCTGTATTTGCAGCCACTCCCCAGCGCTAGCGTCACCGCCCCGGCTCCACCTCAGATCATCAGGCATTAGACTCTCATAAGGAGCACACAACCTAGATCCCTCGCATGCGCAGTTCACAGTAGGGTTCGCGCGCCTATGAGAATCTAATGCCGCCGCTGATCTGACAGGAGGCGGAGCTCAGGCGGTAATGCGAGAGATGGGGAACAGCTGTAAATGCAGATGAACCTTTGCTCGCTTGCGCGCCACTCACCTCCTGCTGTGAGGCCCGGTTCCTAACAGGCCATGGACCACTACGGGTCCGTGGCCCGGGGGTTGGGGACTCCTGGTGTATGGAGTTCAGAATTTATCACATTATCCAAAACAGCTAAACCTGGTGATTGCAGTTTCTCAAGATCCCAAGTGATTATCGCAACTCCACACTCCTGTTACCTAACACCTTCAGAATATAATTAAACTCTATAACAATCACAGTTTATTTAGCAGTATAGCTATATGTTAAGTGTACAGAATCTGGAGTTGACTTGCCTGGGTTCATATTACAATTCAATCAACAATTAGCTTTTGTGACTCTAGACCTTATCTTCTGGACTCTTATTTACAAATCTGTAAAATAGGATTGAAAATAATTCCCAACCCCTAGAGAAGTTGTAAGGTTAAATGAGAATATGTGTAAAGCAATTAGAGTAATGCCTGACACACAGTGTATGTTCATTAATCAGTCTTGTATATTACATTTTACTCAGTGGATTAATTTCATTCTAAGTCTTTGAAATGGTTAAGTTATGCAGAAACTCTCAATTTTCAGATATTTTGCACGTGCTAACTAATGCATTGTTAGACTCTCATGAGTTTTGGGGATCTGGCTGCTGAGGCGCTTAATTCTTGGATGACAGAGGCGCTGAGACCACTAAATTATCATCCTACATTGATGACAGCTTAAACGTTCCATGTGTCATCTGGGTGAGTCTTCATCATGAACAGACTATGTATTCTGTAAAACTTCAAAATTTTAAAACATGTTTGAATGGAAAAACACATAAGAACATGAGAATACATAGGCAATCTCATCATTCTAGGGTTACAGCTCATACTTGGCAACAGTTCCACAGTAGCCTCTTTTAGAGAGTGCCACATTTTCACGAGAAATTTTCTTAAAATTTTGTAACTAGAACACAGGCTCCACCATAAGAAAAAAAAAGAGCTTTCTGAAGTGATCCCCATGACTCTCAATGTGCAATAAATTATAAAAATTATTCTTTTCCATGGAACCCCCAAATACAATAAGCTCTAAAGGGAATAAAGTCTATTGTTTTGGTAGCAATATGCTCTGCCATCATTATATTTTCCCTATCTTCATTTCCCAGCATGTGTATTATGGAGCAAAAGAAGATTAGACAATTGGGTGCCCAGCTATAATGCATCCTGTGTTAGGCTCATTATCAATAAGCACTAATTAAATCTCATCAAATAATTATAATTCCAATTAGAGTAATGATAAAACACATTCTAAAGAAAAAAATATTTGTTATCTTCCTGTCTCTCAGGAAAGCTATTACCTCAAGTAAGATCTATGAATAGATTTAAACTAGTCATATCAGTGACTTCCCTGGTGGTCCAGTGGTAAGACTCTGAGCTTCCAATACAAGGGGCATGGGTTCGGTCCCTGGTCGGGGAACTAAGATCCCTCATGCTGCGCTATGCGGCCAGAAAAAAAAAAAAAGAATAAGCTAGTCAATCAGCAATATTTTAAACACAAACATTATAGCATTTTATTTCCTGGAAAAATTAAAGACCAAATTTAATTTTTTTCAATTCTTTTTTAAGGAAAATTTAATTCCAAATTGAAATCTGCCTTGTTGTTTCCTTTTGTGCTTATGGTCTGACATGAAAACTAATATTTATATTTTGCCCAATTTTTTCAATTCTTTTTATTATGTTCTTTAGCATTTTTCTCTGTTTGTAAAGAAATCACCCACTTGGAATGTCAATTTTTAAGCTTTTTCTTCTCTTTTTTAAATGTCCATGTTGGTTCATTTTATATGTATGATTTCTTTGCCAACTAAATTATGATAGCATAATTTAGTTATAAATATATGAAATGTTTTGATTCTCTTATAATAAAATTAACACTAAACACTAAATATTTTCTACATTAGCCCTACATTACTGTTAGCAGATTTACTTCACTTGTCATGTGAATTATACTTATTTAAGAGGCTGGTGTTTTTCAGAGAAAATACAAATTTTACACCATTTTCTTTTAAATGGAGAGAAAAACCGGCACATAAGTCTTATGAAAGGGCTATAGTTCTTGGAAATTCACAAAAATCTCCAGTAATAACTGTAATAAGTAATAATGTAATGATATACTGTAAGAAGGATTTTACAATTTGAAAATTTCTAAGCATAAGAAAATAAAATAAGATTATGATCATGTTAACCAACTGAATAAGAGCACTGAACTTTCAAAAAGCCTAATCCACAGGCACAATTTTGTCCTTCCACATTTAGGTTTATACAGTGTTTTTTGTCTGGGTGTGTTTGTATTCTGCTGTTGTGTGTGCACACATGCATCTACTCACGGACTGGTGGGCAGCGGATGCAAGGAGGGAAGTAAAACCTTTTTTCTTACCAGAAGGTTGTTTGGGGGCCTAAAGCAAATAGGCCACGTGTTTTTCTATGCGAATACACATTCCTTGGAACCATTACAGTTCTATTTTTCTGAAGATACATTTAAATTGCATTTGAGAAATCATAAGGAAAAAATACATCATCCACTTTGACTTGCTGCTTTAGGTGTTCTTCTCACCTATAGTGTATAACCCAAAAGATCCCCAAAGAGCCATTCAGTCAATGAAGGCAAGAATCATATCTGTTTTGCTCACAACTGTATCCCTAGCATGTAGCAGGGCTCTTAAATGGCATTTAATAAATATTTTACTGTTACAGTAAAAAACAAACCATTGAATGAATGGAAGACCTTATTTCGTTAAATTTATAACAGCTCTTCTTGTATGATAAAATAATAATAATATGGATATGAGCATAAAGCATCATTTAGCAGAAATATTCCTCACATCACTCAGATTTTTACAAATTTATAAATGGGAAATGGGAGCTTTGGGACTTAGGTGCCTCATAGATTTGTGTTCAGATTTCTGCACTGGAATCAAGAAAGCATCAGCTCTTTAAAATTGTCTGGTTTTAAAAATCCTAATGTGCAAAAAGGAGACTCAACTAATTGCCCTCAGAATGCTGCTAACAGGATTAAAGTATACAATACAGGGTTTATAAAAGCCATGCAAAGGTAGATATACCTTTTCGCCTATGTTACAGTCCACATTAATATTTTAAAGAAATGTCTGGAATTTAAGATAGTCAACAAAAATAACTGGCAAAATTTATTTTCAAATAGTATTAGAAAAAAAACCCTGAAATTGACTTTAGAACATTATTTGCTCCATGTATGTAGACAGGCAATGTTACTAGCTATAAAAATACAACCCTTTACGTTAGCAGATATGGAAATAGACGTACTCTGCCTTTTTCTTGTTCAAAAATGACTTTGTATATTTAAATCCTCTTATTGGTTATTTATTGACATAGAGCACAAGTGAGCATCATTCTGCTCAAAACAACCACAACAATAGTAATAATTTGAAGACAAAAATCTGTTCATCACCTTCTTTTCCTGCTGTTGGAAAAGTCAAAATTTAAAAAAAAAAAAAAAGGGTACCTTTCCTCAGTGGAAATGTTTTGGCTTTCCCTTCATATTGTGAATCTGATGATGGAAATAGTTCAATCTCTCCTTAAGTTTTCAATCACTTGGTTTCCCTTAGTAAAAATCAAATTAGTAAGAGCCTTTACTTTTGCTAATTTTGTTTCTTTTGACACTTTGACATTATCTCTATTACAGTCCAAAAAATTCAATTAGGGTCCTATGAATTGCTTTTCCAAAGAGTATCTAGTGCATAATGCCCAAGTCCACCCCAATATTAATTTGTATCTGATTTAAAAATGGAGAGACTACCTTCCTGGTTTGGATGTTTTTGAACAGTAACTATAACCAACGTTTCCATTTAGTTCCTTTTATTTTAGTCCAGATAGTGACTATTACCTGACGGCCACATTTTGAGACTCTCATTTTCGAATTACAGTTGTCACCATAAGACTATATAAACCCTAAAACTCTTGTAGGGCAATGAAATTATAACTCTAAATGTGCACAAAAGTCTTCAGTATCTCTTGCTTACCTTATTTTTTTTTTTTTTTTTTCTTAGTACATCTTTTTCTGAGGACCAACTTTATAGAAGTTCTATGACAAACTTAAGCATTTTCCTGACACCAAAGGGCTGGAAATGAATGGACAAACCATAACTGAAGGCAGCATTTCTCAGTATGTAGAAATGTAAATTCCCTAGGAAACATTAAAGGTGTCTCCAAAATCAGATTTGTGCAAAAAAAAAAAAAAAATGTACAGTTATTTCCTGCATATATTTTGTTAACTTCATAACATACAGACAGTTCAGGAAACTACATACAGTCTGGAAAAATGGTGGACTGTAAGATAGACGGAATCTGGGACCTTGGATGTTTTCATGGAGCAGAGCCACCTACTAGTTGGTTTTCTCAAGACATTTACTGAAACAGAAGTAAATTTCTACCTTGTTTGGTCCACTGTATGTGTCTTTATTACTGTTGCTTAAGGCATTGTGAAGTGTGCTTTCTAATACTGGAAGCTGAAAATATTCCAGGTAATAGAATCTTCATCTCTAGTTCCAGCTCCCAACTCCTGCATTATAGTCTTTGTAGCTCTAATGCCATTTCCTCTCTCTTCACCTGGAAAATTCCTTCTCCAAGCTCAATTATTACATCCTGTGAGAAAATTTCCCCAACTCATTCAGACAGCTTTATGCAATCCACTCAGCTCCCTGAGGATTACTTATTTGAGAAAGAATTCTATGGTAAAACATGATTTTAAGAGACACAGTCTCAGAAAGCTTGAGAAGAGTGACTTTTGTTTATTTTATTTTTTCCTTAATTTTATTTTATTTATTTTTTAATTAACTTTTTATTGGAGTATAGTTGATTTACAATGTTGTATTAGTTTCTGCTGTACAGCAAAGTGAGCCAGTTATACATACACATATATCCACTCTTTTTTAGATTCTGTTCCCATACAGGTCACTACAGAGTACTGAATAGAGTTCCCTGTGCAATTCACTAGGTTCTTAGTAGTTAGACTTCTGCTTAACTCTTTAATTTAACTTTGTTATTATGACACATAATATAAACTACAGTATCCTGCATAAATTAAGTACAACCCAATTTACCTGAAGAAAAATAAGGCCAAACAAAATGAAAAACATATTTGTGTCCAGTCTCTCTGTGTTGGGGTATTTAGGCTCATAAGCCTATCTCATAAAGAAAGAATTGGAATGAAAAGACATAAATAATAGTTCTAAGTTAAGACAGAATGCCATCTGTGCCCAGAGTGCAAGTATTCTGTTTTCAAGCCAAGAGCTCATATCTCCTCTATATCATTCAGCATCTCTACTTAAAAATGGGTAAATTTAGCCCACCATTGAGAGTTTTAAGAATGACTTATGCTTTAAAAAAATAAGTTCTTAGGAAAATTGTTTCTTAAATTCAGTTCCTTGTTTAAAATCAGCAATTGCCAACCATATACATATATATATATAACATTATATATATATCATGTTACATAATCAACAGTAGACATCTACTGATTTTAAATATATATATATACATATATATACATACACACCATATATACATATATGGTACTTTAAAGGAGTGTGAAAAAAATATTTAAAGGTATCAGTGCTATTTCAACCTTTATTTGGTAATTTTCAATCAAAAAAGCTTTCCAATTTTACATTATAAGAAGGAAGAAAGAAAGGACAGACAAGTATTTCAGCCAGTCCTGAACAAAGGCAGACCTGTATCCATCTAAAAGTCTAGCATATCACATAACAGCCTCAACTGGAAAAGTAACAGAACATTATAGGAAAAAAAAAAGAAAATGTAAGGAATTTCTTGAACCAGCTTGGGATATGGGTAGACCTGGCACAGAAATTTAGCTAGTTCATAGTGCTATCAAAGAGTGCTTCGTTAGTGTTAGGACTATAGGCAAAACTTGGGTTAGTGTACAGTGCTCTATACAAAAAGGAGGAAAATTGGTATTGGACAGTGAGTGAAAAGTTAATCAACTTTTAAAAATTTTACAATGTGTAATAAAAAAAGACTTAGTTTTGAGTAACCTATGGAGGGTTCAAGAGACTAACAAGTTCACAGACCAACTTTTAAACTATCTGAGACCTCCTATTTAGGACTGAGCAAAAGGGAAAGTCTTAGGTCATTTGAAGTATGAATAAATAATTAAGAATAGTTAAGGGCTTCCCTGGTGGCGCAGTGGTTGGGAGTCTGCCTGCTAATGCAGGGGACACGGGTTCGAGCCCTGGTCTGGGAAGATCCCACATGCCGCGGAGCGGCTGGGCCCCGTGAGCCACAACTACTGAGCCTGCGCGTCTGGAGCCTGTGCTCCTCAACAAGAGAGGCCGCGGCAGTGAGAGGCCCGCGCACCGCGATGAAGAGTGGTCCCCGCTTGCCACAACTAGAGAAAGCCCTCGCACAGAAACGAAGACCCAACACAGCCATAAATAAATAAATAAATAATTTTAAAAAAACCAAAAGAATAGTTAACATTATAGAGTGCTCCCTTTGTGATAAGCATTATATTAATTGTATTATCTCTAATTTCTCAAACCTAAAAAGTAATAATACAATTATTCTCAGTTTTACTGATAAATCAACTGTCTTAGAAAGATTAATTACCTTGTTGAAGGTCATAAGCGCCATCAATTTTGGACATTGGTCTACTTCCAAACACCACATTCTTAAGCCCTATCCTATATTACCACCTGTGCTGACACAGGGTAACATGCATTATGTGGGACTATCATTTGATGATCTTCATGTACACTGATATTCTTAAAGGCATCCTTCCAAAGACTGAGGGTTTTAGTCCTATATACAATGAAGTACTGATTAAAATCTAAAATATTTCTGCTGGACTCCACCATTTAGTCTTGTTTCAAATTAAGTAAATTAAAATAAAATTCTATCACATATAAATTGTGTAGAAAAAACAGTATTGCTTCATTTTCTAAACAGGCTGAAAAATTAAAAGGGGCTTAAAAGTCCACATTTGCAAACCCCATCTAAAACACCTTTATGTGAATTCCTTTACACTTTACACATTATTATATAAGCACTGTCAAAGACTACACCACTTTTTTTAAGGTGGAAATAAAATTGCAAACCTTGAAAAAGAAGGATTTTATTACCCATCCATAAAATTCAAGTTTACAAGAGAGCTGGAATATATGCTATGGTAACCTGATCATGCATAAAAGAGGTGATACACTTAGTGGCTCACATTACTTTAATTAAAAACCTGCTTAGGGTCACTTCAGGCTGGGGAAAAGAACAGTAATAGAAGTCACAAGGGAAGATTTATATTCTTGATAGTACCACTAACAAGGAATCCTGCATAATATAAAGATTGGTTTATTTCTGTGTCAGAAAGCAATCAATATAAACTAAATGTGAGATGTACAATGCTTTTATTAGAGAGAGGGAATTGTGTTATCCATTCATAAAATTCCTTTTAGGGCTGACTCATGAGCTTCCATTCAATCACTTACACAAACTTGTGAACTTTTATCTAAAAGTAATCAACGTATGCAGCAATAGAAATTACTTAACCTCAAGATACATGGGAGGAGTCCCACCAATGAAAACTATATTTTAAAAATTATTAACGAAAGATACCTTAGACATATTCCTGGGGGTTGGGGGGGCAAGGGGCAGGTATTAACGAAGAGGGTTCAACTGGAGAATCTCTGTAAATAAACAGAATGTTACTCTTTAAAGTGAGAACCAGACCAAATGGAGGAGGAAAACAAAGTGGAAATAGATTTGACTAGTGAAACAGAATCATGGAAATTAGAAAATTTAGCTTTTACCCAGATCCACTGATAGTCAAAAACCCTTACACTAGGAGGTAATTTTTCACAATCCATTCATTAATACTTCTACTTATAACAGCCCTCACAATTCTTCTAATTCTTATAACAGCCCTCAGAGTTGCAAAAGGCAAATAATATCATCCCCATTTTACAATATGGAAACAAGCCCCAAGAGCTCAGATGGCCCCCTCACCCTTAATGCAAAGTTACAAATGGACAGAGGACATCATAATTGCTACTTGAAGTCAACTATACTTTCCAGATAATAAACTATCTCATCAACATAGTCTAATGTCAAGGAGAAGAATTGTTATTGGAAAATAAAAAATTAATCAACGTTTTTTACTTTATGATAAGTAATAATAAGGTCCAAGAAACTAACAAGAAATACTCCTCATCTCTGCTAATATTACACATTGAATATATATAAATATAATATTTAATATTGGTCATAATAATGGGTTATGTTTTAATAGACTATTATAACAATCTTTCAGTTATCCATTTAAGCTATTGTTTTGGGGTTTTTTAAATAAATTTATTTATGTATTTACTTTTGGCTGCTCTGGGTCTTCGTTGCTACGCGCGGGCTTTCTCTAGTTGCGGCGAGCAGGGGCTACTCTTTGTTGCAGTGGGTGGGCTTCTCATTGCCATGGCTTCTCTTGTTGCAGATGACAGGCTTTAGGCATGAGGGCTTCAGTCGTTGTGGCACGTGGGCTCAGTGGTTGTGGCTTGCGGGCTCTAGAGCGCAGGCTCAGTAGTTGTGGTGCATGGGCTTAGTTGCTCTATGGCATGTGGGATCTTCCTGGACCAGGAATCGAACCCGTGTCCCCTGCCTTGGCAGGCGAATTCTTAACCACTGAACCACCAGGGAAGTCCTGCTATTGTGTTTTAAGATGAGGACAATTTCTTGACTTGCTTACAATTTGAAAATAATAGATAATCCTGCATAGTAAGTAATTATTTTCCTGTGTTTAAGTCAACTCCAACTTCAATGAACACTTATTTCACATGTGGTGAGACCCCACCACATGACAGGAACTATGCAAAGAACTGGGACAAAAGATAATTCAACGTTTACTGCTCTCTTTAAGTTAACAGTCTGTTGATTCTAAATTAGCTATACAACAGTTCATTAATATATTTATGACAAGTTAACAAACCACAGAAAATGCAACATTGAAGATGTTCAATGCAAACATTGAAGGTGGTTATTTCTAAAAATACTTTTCAATTACTTCACCATTTCTAGTTATAAAATGTACCTCATTGTATTTTCTTTCTTCCTAGATCTCGCCTCAAAGTCAGTAAGGTTGATTACTCTTTCATTTGTGAGCGCTAACTCTATTCATTCTCTTTGACATTAAATCATGTTGATAAGATAGTATATTATGTAGAAAAGGAGTGGAAAAAACACCTACAATTACTTTCCTTCTCAAGCGTCAATATATATGGAACCTCTTGGAGACTTTGTTTATAAAGCTAACTGGACTTACTTATTCTAAGAAATGTGACATTTACTATTCAAAATGAAAAACGTTATACATGCTTCAGAAAAGTTTAAAAACTGTTACAATTATAATGCAACGTATTTAGTCCTTTAATGCAAATATACTTTTCTTGGTGAAAATTCTATGGAAGAAAAATCATGAATTATTCTTAAAACTTAGTCTTGTTATTTGGCAGGAAATTAAGCCTGAACACAAGACAGTATGGCCAAAATCACCAGATGTTTTCATAGAATGCAGATATTGTGCTAATGAATTCCATCCTCATGGAAAATTCCACCTCATTTTACAAGGTTCAAAATCTGCTCCCTCAAGGAATGGAAACATTATTGGAGTCGCTGACTGACAGGCAGAACATAGCCCCACATGATGAAACAATTTGTTCAATTCTTTTCTTTTCTTGGAAATACCATTCCTTGTCCATTGTAGAGCCTTGTCATTGTAGGCTCTACAATGGCCTGTGTATCTTATTTTTTTTGTTCATATTTTTTAAAATTAAAAAAGACACTGAAATGTACCAAGAAGTAAATAAGCCATCTTATATCACACATATTCCCATACCCAGAATTCACCACCAATGATATCTTAGCATATTTGTTGTTAGTATTTTTTTTCAGAAAAATCATTTAATTATTTTTTTACTAGGAGTCATGCTCACTGTAAGGAACTCAAAAACTCATTTGTCAAGAAATAAAAAGTATAGCAAAATGTTTTAAAATACTCAAAATCCTCATGCAGAAATAACTAGAATTGATATTAGGGGAACTTCATTTCAGACATCTTTCAAAGCATATATATGGATGGATGAATGGATGACAAATGACATCTTTATGAATATTGAATCATTACAAGTATTATTTTTTAAATTATTAAATTTAATTTCAATAAAGTATAACAAAAGAATGAAACTGAAGACAGTGATGAATTTCTAATATTCCTCTATCAAAAAAGATATTATTTCTTTAAATTTCCTTTTGGTTTAAGAAAAGATATTATGAAAAATATTAAGAAGTAAGGTCATTATCTTTTTTTTAAACTACATGCTAAAGGGTATGATTCTGTATGATTCTTTGCTGTGATGTATGACGATATTAGCAGTTTCATATGTACCAATCTCGCCCCTTACTTCCAAATTTTTAAATGTGAACATGCTTAAACTTACCTTCTCTAGGCTTTAACATTGTCATTTCTGTTAAAATATTACCTTTAGTTGCTAAGTTTTAGTTTTATACTTAAATAGATGTGAAGCTTACCATTATTTTCCCCCTGTGGTCTTTCCTTTCTGCATTCTTTATTTTAATTCAAACATTCATTGGCTTGATTTTACTGTCAGGATGACTTTGTATACACATACACACATTGCTACCTATCCATATAAGTATAAATATATAATCATTTTAAAAAACAAACAAACAAACAAAAAGACAAATAGAGAGAAAACAAATGTAAAAGAAAACTCCAAATACTAACTCAAGGGAAAGTATTAAAACTGTGCTCTCAACTAATTCAGATTTTGTAAATGCTCTTTAACTATCTAATTTCAAAATAATTTAATTAAAGGGAATGCTATGTTGACAAGATATTTCTAACTTTAATTTCCAACGTTTATTTAAAAATTAGTTAAAGAAGTGAGCTATTCTTAAGAATGGTCTGAATACCTATACTGTATTGATGCTGGAACTTTGTTTTTAATCTTCAACTCCTCTGAATTTATAGACCTCATGCAATTAAGTTGCTCTATTAAAATGAATTGTACTGAAATTACAGATTCACATTTTAATAGGTGTACTAACTTGCAAGGTGGGAAGATAAAATAAGCAAGCCTAGAGACATGAACATTGGAATTTCACACACACACACACACACACACACACACACACAGTCTCCTGCATTTGTCACAGTTCATCCAAGATTTGCCACCTGAACAGACTGCTTTCTTAAACTCATCCAGCAGTAATCTAACACAAGAACAGGTAACAGAGCCTGCCCCAGTGAGAACATATGCCCTTCCATTGATTTAACTTATTTGCAAGGGCTTATGATGGGAGTCTAATGCTCATACATTGGACCCCAGGTTACCAAGGAAGGAAGGAAGAAATTAGCTGTGACTTGGTGGTATCCTCATTTAAATTTCACATGCTCTGATTTGAAAATTATGTATTCTGATTCAAAGGGTGTTATGGTTTTGACAAGCTATACAACATTGTCAGCTATTTGCCCAGCAACATGATAGTCACATTGAACCTCAGGATGAAATAACACATCTCACAAAATGGATAACCTGTGACAAAACAGCTCATTGGGAAATGTCACATTGTGCTTATGAATCACCTATCATCAGACATGCTTAGTACCCAGGAGGCTGGTGGTATCACCAAAAGAACATTCCTAACCAAGAATAATTAGATTTCACTGGAAGCAGCTTTCAGAATAAGCTTTCAGACTGTCACATTTAAAAGCAAAAGCGTACTATCAGATACAATAGCATTACAAAATTGGCTCTTTCAAAAAGTCAGTAATAATGTAAATATCATACCGAAGTAAGAGGTTTGGGAAGTTTTCAAGATAATTGAGAAACATGGGTTTTTATCTATCCTTGGAATGATAAGACAATAAATAACTGAAACCCCATATTCTGATCACTCAGGAATAGGATATGGGAGTGGGGCAGCACAACGGTTCATGGCTTCTCCTCATCACAGTTTCCCAAAGGAGAGACAGCATTGGTCTCTTGACAGGGCCGAAGGCAAAGTCCACAAATCCAGCCTCACTTAATCCATCTTCAAGATATTGATAAGGCAGATTGCTACCACTTGCAATCATAATTTAGGGATGTGTGCTTAGCCACAGAGGAGCAAAGGTATGCACAAAAACTCCAAGGGCATGAGAGGTATAAAGAATGGATGGTGCTATAAAGAATTTCATGCAATGATGATTCACACACACACACAAACACACACACACACATGCGCACGCACAAGCTTGATTTAATGCCCAATATTTAGTACAATTAATCAGGCCACTATTTAAAAATTGGTCAAACTATTAAGCATATTTCAAACGACAGGTAGAACTGCCATTCCACGTGTGTTTTAATGCAGTTGGATTAAAAGGAAAAAGGTGAATGCATTAATATTACTCAACTGTGAATGTTAGTTTTATTATAAAGCAATCTGTAGTAAAAGGGATCTCGAAAATCTGTTAGTGATTATCTTTTAAAATGGTCCCCTATTCCCTACAGACTTGGCCAGCAGAAATATTTAGAACTGAGCAGTTGAAATTTTCACCAATTTTTTCTAAATATCTGATTTTTCAAAAAGGAAAAATAAAAGATGGTCAAGATTAATTTAAATATTAACTTCATGTGAATTTGAGAAGGCATAAAGCTACAGTGGAATTTTTATGGAAGATTTGTCTCCTAGTAAGAAATCCATTAAGGCTTGTGAAATTTGTCTGTTTTTTTAAGTGGCATCCTAAAAGCAAATTTAAAACTTTTAATTTTTAATCTAAGTACTTGCCAAAGATGAATAGTTAGTTAAGAAATTACTTATTCATATTTGAAAATACTTTTCTGACAAAAGCTATTAAATTCAATTACCATAAATTCAATATCCTGATCACTTATGCTGGAGGATACTTGTTATAATGCTAATAGTCAGCCTCCCATGTATTTTTACATATCTTTCCTGCCTTAAAAAATGTACTTAGGTTCAAGAGCACCTCTGTTAGCTTTAGAGATAATTAATCGTTCAAGAAGGGACTGACAATTGACCTCATGGTTTATAGAAAAGGCCCTTACATGCCAATTCAGTGAATTCTTCTGCTAAATTTTTTTCTCAGATCTGTAAATGTGTAGGTAGAACACATGAAAAGTTGGTACCTGCATCAATATAAAAGTCAATATGTTTTATACCTGTCCATTTGGTATAATTTACTGACCAAGACACATTAAAAAGGTTTTCACTTACCTTGCTCAACGTTTCCATTTTGATACACTACCCCTTTCTTTCCATTAAAAATATCTCAGAAGCAAAAGGTCATCTTGAGTAAATCAAGATTTATCCTTTTCTGGTCATACTATTGCACAGTGCAGATTTCTAACTTACAGGCAAAGACAATCAAATTAACTAGACATGGCCATCTGGAGTTTGAAACCACCAAATAACGGAATAACTGTTAAATGTATTAGTCTAGCTCTCTGAGTGGCATTTTCCCCTTGTGTCATCATGCTAAGTACTCAGGGATGTATCCAACCCATAATTTGAGACATGTAAGCCTGCAGGCAAGAAGGAGATAGAAAGCAAATGAAGTTTAAAATACAGAAAATTGATTAGAAATAGAATTGAATTAACACCTAAAATTAGATTGCTTATTTAATTATTTCATTTAGTTTTCATTTTCCGTCAATTACTTTGCGATCTTTTGTAATAAATGAAGCCAAATCATAGAGAGAAAAAGTTTTGGCTTTTCCTTTTCATAAAATTAGCTCATTGCATGAACTAGAAATGTGAAAATATCTAGTTAACTATTAACTTTTTTTAGGCAATATGGTTGCAGTTTGAAGAAGACCCAGTTAAATAGAAATGTTTTTCTAATGACTTTGAATTTCTTCAGTTTGCAATGTAAAGAAAATACCAAATGATCTAAAAATAATGTTTTTGAGGCAAAAGTACTCTTAAAAAATCAACACCAACTGAGACGTAAAATGCTATTACAAATGCTATTATGGTTCAGGCTCTTGGAACTGATGTATTTAAATATGTCCTTGTACTGAAGGTATTAAAAAGAATGTTTTAAATATGTATAACCAGAGATATACATTTATATGACATTAGGGAAAAAAATAGAAATAGCAAGCAATATGGTAGAATTATCACACGCACATGTACACAGTTAAAACAGTTCAAGAATAAGGGTAGAGTATTATATCAAAATTACTGTCACTGGAAAAAAAAATTACTGCCACTGGAAAAAAAAATTACTGCCACTGGAAAAAAAATTACTGCCACTGGATGGTTTATTAGTAGGCAGTGCATCATCTGACATCAGATCGAAAGAAATTTGGGGTATCTAATCATAAAACATGGATGATCAAAACTTTTGCTTATTTAGGATCAACACTATGAATTGAAACTATAAAGAGGTAAAGGTAGGGAGTTGCTTTTAAGCCTACTGTATGCAGGTCTTGCCTATACACGAAACCATACGTTAGGGTAGAGTTGGCCCAGAAGACTCATGACTTAATCAAGTAAGCACATATCACCTCCGTGATCTCGGCAGCAAGGACAAAATGCAATGTCAGCCTCCAAATGCCCTCCTTCTTCAGGCAACCATAAGGGCCTAGAATTCCGTTATTCATTTAGTCCATTAGGTTAGAGTTGCTATTCAGTAATTCCCTATTAAATACAAAAATCCTAGAAGATAACATACCAAGCTACCACCAGTGACAATACAGGTGTATTGATTGGACTAGATTTATTTTCCACTTAATTCTGGCTTATTTTATATTCTTATTTCTCCATGCATTTCTATTTCTCTAATTGCTACACAATAAGGGAGACTGTTTTGTATTCTGTAATTTCTATGAGATAACATAATAATAATCATCTACGAGCATACTTCAACAAAATATTTAGGGGGAACTCAAAGATGTTTTTAATTGAGTAGCGCATTCCTAAGCAATACCCAGCAATAAAGGTTAATTGTCTTATATTGGCCTATATATTCTTGCTAAATAACTCAAAAATGCCAGCACAAATCATCAAAACAAATATTATTTGTAAAATTTAAATGACATCTTTCTTGACAATCATTCCCCAAGTTATATTTGGTAATGCTTAAGTTTAACTATGAAAGAAGAAACAGTGGCAGAATATTTTTTAATAAATAATTGTTAATTAGTTCATCAAAATTATCATTTTTTACTCTAACTAGAAGATTTTTTGAGAGTTTAATTTTTTTTTTAAACATATATCTTAGGAGAATGACAATACTTAAGAGGATAGGTCACAAAATTATTCACATGGAAGCATTTTTAAGGAATCAAAACATCAAATGTTGGAGCCAGTTTGTTTCTAGAAGCCTCTGCCTTTAAGAAAATTTAAGAAAGTCCAAGGTCAGGATAGGGCATAATGAATGATTCCCATTCCCTTGGAAAACAAAGTAAAACAATTCCTGTTTATTCTATGGATATATAAACTATTACATTTGCGGTGGAAGGTAATTCGCTAGCTTTCTTTTCTTAAACTAGTTCTGAAATATTTCTCTCAATGAAATTAAAAAATTTGACATTTTAAGAGCAATAATTTATGACAAGTTACCTATTGTGTTAATAGCAATGTTGATGCATCTCATGTCTGTGAAAACCTAAGTTTGAATTACAAAACTTTCCATTTTTAAGCCATTAATTGCCATTCAGAACATCCCAGAGATATGTAAGCTTATAAGTGTACTTAGCTTACATATCTTATATCTTATATGTAAGATAAGTACACTTAACTGAGATTTTCAGTGGCAGTAAAGCATAGGGATAACTTGGAACCAAGTACAATATGATAAGAAATGGCTTTTTAAAGAAATTGTTGAATAAAGATGACATGGCAAACATCTTATTCATTGGAACTATTTATTCTGGCAAATATCCATACAAAATAAGTTACATGGTAACACTAAAAACAGGAACAGAAACATAAGAAATTTTAAAAATAAATAATTTATCCATCATTTATAAAAATAAACGGAAGAATTGAGAAAGTGCTTCTACGCCAGCAGTAAGAAAAATAACACAGAGAATAAAAGATGAAAGCCTTTTTTTTTCCCTTGGATTGATTTGGCTTTTACAAATATTCATATTTAATTATTAAGAGGGCTACCAACACAAAAACATGGGGAGAAGCTTTTGTATTAGTGATATTCTTCAAAATTATTGTTATCAGTTATTTCCCAAATTTTAAAAAAATTAGTAAAATAAAGCTATATTAAATTTTGTGATATACAGACATGCAAACACACATAAACTTGATGAATCAGTTCTTCAAAATGAATTTTGATGAAGTTATACAGCAGAAGCAAAAAGAAACGTTAATAATAAATGATGTGTCCAACAGCCTTACTGATAATTTTTTGGTACGGAGACTAGAATGATATCATTTTGTAGGAAAAGCCGGTGATAAGTACTGAAATCCCAGCAAAGGTGGCATCCCCATTGGATCTCTCAACTCAACAGGGAACGAGGATATCGTGGACTTTGTTCCTAAAGCATCCTACCAGGCCTATGGTTACAGCTGCTACAGACTGGGCAATTTTGTTTTCAAGGAAACAGAGATGATGGTTAAAGAATAATACTCTGTGGTAATTCAACTTTGCATTTTATATTTGGAAATACAGTGGAAGGTAGCATGCTATGATCTGAATATTTGTGTCCCCCCAGAGATGATGGTATTAGGAGGTGGGTCTTTGGGTTGTGCTTAGGTCATGAGGGTGGAGTCCTCATACATAGAATTAGTGCCCTTATAAGCATTTTTAAGTCCTCAGAGAGCTCTTTAGCCATTTACATCATGTAAGGGCACAGTGAGAAGGCACCTGCCAGGAATTAAGAAGAAGGCTCTCACCAGAAGTTGACCATGCTGGTGCCTTGATCTTGGACTTTCAGCCTCCAGGACTGTGAGCAATAAATTTCTGTTGTTCATGATCCTCAAAAAAAAAAAGCCTATTACTCTCTAGATTTTAAGAGAACATGGAAAGGAAAATTATTTTCCTTTATTTACCCTTGAAAATACCTGTTCCCCAATGTGAGGCAGTCCAGATAATTAAAAATTGGTACCCAACATCTTATTTTTAGCCTTGGTGGTTAAAATGTTCTGATATGCTATGATGAAATATGATATGCTATGATATAAAATATAAAATATAAAATATGATATGCTATGATAAAATACTATTCTAATGAATGTTATGCTTCAGAGTTACATGAAATACTGTGCTTCCCAAGGGGTGGTATAATTCAAATGACAACCTAGTAATTTAAATTATTGTTATTGTTTTATCCTTGGAAATCACTAAGCATCTGTGAGGTTTGTGATTACATCTTCTGTCTCAAGGAAGCTGATAATTATCAATTTCAAATGATCTATTAGAATGGAAACAAACTTAGAAGCAGCAGATCTTCCAAAGCATGGTTTACATTATATTTTAGTACTAATGTCATATTAAAGAAAGTATGTTTAAACCAAGTAATAATGTATCAATTCTATGTTTTGGGTATAATTTGAACAATTTGAATTTCGCTCCAAATATTGACATCGTCAATGTTATTTTAAATTATGTTAAATGAAGGAATGTGTAGTTTTGTTGGAAACTCAGAAATAGTCTAATGCAATTTACTTAAATTTTATCACAAAAGAATATACTCTAATTTAATTTTAAAGATTATGACATATTATAATAATGTGAATCCCAGTGGCATGGTACAGGGACCGAATTAACATGTTTTTTTAATTGAACCAGTATATCAATTCACATTAGACCTAAAAATGCACCAGAGCTCCTAATAGATTTCCATGCTGAATCTAGTATGTGTCTCTCAAATTTCATAGAGACGATATTTCATAATTTTAATCATAATTCAAATCAACTCTAGCAAAGTGTTGAATCTCTCTGGATGGAACTCTAAAAATGATCATTAATAACTTCCACAAAATGTAATTTATAGTCTATTATCTATTGAAACTCTATATTCTAAAAAGTTAAACACAATATTCATGATGTTTATAAAATATCTCATTATTTTTAATTGGCATATAATGACAATGAGTATTGTTCACAAACATGTAGAAGCATGTAATGGGCTTTATTTCTGGTTTTTAAATTTTGTTTTTGTTTTAAAATTTTCTCTTCTTCCCTGTTACTTTTATATTGTTGCATCATGGTTTCATATTATTTTTAGTAGATTTCAACATGAAATCTATTACGAAGCATTTTTCTCTCTCTCCATATACATATATACCTACCCATACCACCCCACACACGTACACATATATGATACATATATGTGGCACATATCCATATGTATCATATATGTACACGTGTATCATATATGTATATGTGTCATATATGCATATAATATATATAATATATATGATACAAATGTAAGAATGTATTGACAGCCAAATGTTACATTTGGCATACCAAAATTTTCACTAATTTCAAGATGCATTAAACTTTCCATGAGGTACATTGGATTGAGTAGAATATTTTAGATCCTTCTAATAATTATTTTTATAGAAATAAAAATGTCTAAAGGTGGAATATTTTGAAGTAAAGATTCCATTTTAGGCTCAATCACTGACACAATTTTATAGAAATGTACACTTCTTTCCTTCATCTTATACCGAGGTAATAATCAGAGTCATATATCGTATAAACACTACCCATATTGTAGTAAAAAGGTGAAAGCCAGTGACCAAATTGGAGTGGAATTCATAAAGATTAATAGCCTTCTTATATGAAAAATGGATACAATTATTTGTATACTATGATTCCAACTTTGTAAAACCAGGACAGGGTAAAAAAAAAAAAAAATCATGGAAAAAAACCATCAAAGCAACAGTGGTAATAACTGTATAGTTTCAAAGATATTAATACTATATATTTTGGAATGACAAGCTCTTCAGGGTAAAGTCTTGGTTTATTCTTCTTCTTATAGTATACAAGGAATTAGATAAACAAGTCAGATTTGCTTGAAGCTATTCTAATGCTCCTGAATGTGTAGAGGAGTTTAACAGACTCCTGTAAGGGTGAAATGGGATGTGCACATATGACGACTCTTACATTAGAACTGCCATTGTATATCAGAAAGCTAATGAGGGAATCTTTGTCTCACCCTACATCCCATTCCTTCAGAAGTTAGTAAGATTCCTCCTGAAAGAAATACAGATTCCAAAGTTTCCTATTCTTAACTGAAAACACCCATAGACACTAATGACAATAGTAACAACATACACCATGACGAACAATGAAATCTTTAGTGCTCCTCATAAACCATAGGACTGACATGAGCTTGACAAAACTGCTATTCCTCACTCGGTCCCCAATACTTTTAGTGGTTGCTTCTTATTCATCAGGCTGCTACTCCTGATTTTGCATAGAGCCCCAAGGGTTAATGCAATCCCTAATTGTTCCTTATTATCCTGGGGAATGGCTTAGCATTCGTTAATGGTAATCAGCTGAAGAAAAGTAGCCAGAGATGCTCTACTACAATGATAACAGAGTTTTTAAACTAAACTTCAAAAAGCTTTTTTCGAATCATTGATTGAAATACATAATAAAAGCTACCCAGTTGTGCCACGAAATAGCTCTTGTCTAGCCTGGTTATACTATTGAAGCTCCATGGGAGGAAATCTGGGAACTCTGCGATCCAAACAAATATATTTATTTGAAAAATGATTTTTAAAATATCTTCAAATGAAAATGTTTGCCTTTTTCAGTCCAACTGATAATTATAGAATACCTAGAGCTCTTATATAAAATATTGCTTCATGTTGCAGGAAACATACTGATGTAAAAACACACATATCTATCTATCTATATTATACATCTGAAATAAGATGATATAAAATTATGGCAAAGAGGGTCAACTCTTATGTTTGAAAATCTGAGCCCCATAAGAGTAATAAACCACATGTATCTGACAAACTGATAGCAAAGACAAAAGAAAATCAATTAAGTGAAAAGAAATTACTCAAGCAATGGAAAAATAATATCATCTGTTCCATTTTCTAATGTAAATATGTAACTAGGAAATGGATTCTTTGTTTAACATAGACAAAACGTCTTTCAAAATGTTCTTAATGATCTGTTGTATTTTCCAGAGTTATTGTGCTTATTTTCCATTAAGACCTTGTGTGTATATCCCAACTGCATGTTCTTTTGAACTCTTTTTAAAAAATATTCATTTGTCTATAGAATACGGTTAGGATACATGAGAAACACAGATAGTATATATACCAATGTACTACTAATGTTTATTTAAGTATTTAAGACTGTTGTGTAATATATTTAATGAGTAGTGTTGGTTTGTGCATCATGAAAAATTACATTTACATTTTATAGTGGAAAATCTCTCTTGAGAGATTTGTCAATTATTCTCCTCAGAATAAGTGTATGCTTTCAACATAGTACAGGTGTGTTTCTTTCTAGGATTAGGCACAAAAGGAAAAAAAAAAAAAACAAACTTTAACTTATAAAGTAACTAAGCTATGGCATAAAAGTAATAAGCAAGATTAATTTTGAATTGATGAATTCCAAGTTAATCTGAATTCCAACAGGCTGCCAGAAAGCGGTTTCCCTCCTACCTCTGCCCAACCTCTCTAGGCTTGCTAGAGGAAGCTGTCAGTGAACGCTGACACTCCCTTTCCATGCCACCTCCCTTACCTTCACTCTAGACCACTTCGGAAAAACTTAAATTTTGGAGGTGCCAATGGTGACTGGAGTTGTGAGAAGAAAAGACCGTTGAAGATTCCCATTTTTTAGCATTTTAATTCCTGTCTGCTGTTGAACGAGGCATAAAATATCGGAGTCACTCGGAGGTGGAGCCGTTGCCATTTCACTTTGACTCTCTCAAAGTCAGTCATATATTTATATTTAAACTAATAAAAACAGCATAAAGGTCGGTCACACAGTGATCACCTTCTTGCTGACCACTATCACACTGAGGTGCCAATAATTAAAGTTTTTGCAGTTTGTTTGGGTTTGTTACCACCTTTCATCCACCATTATTCTCTCAAGATTTAAGGAGGTTTTCCCTTTTCCTCTTAGCTTAGACTCCTTTATGACAGGTAATCACCAGCCCCAATTTTTTTGTCATGGTTGGGTGAGAGGGACACCATGAAGACTCATGACTACACCTTCTAAATAATACAGTGTGCCAAATAGTTAATGCTGCACATAACAAGCTAATAATGAATTCTATCTTCGTGTCTATACCAATTATTCTGAGGCTTTTGGATACATTGTCCCTTTACACATACACCAGCTGCAGCAGCAGGTAATTCCAGTTGCCAACACAATATAAATTCCCACTTTTTTCCTGTCAGAACCCTGATTTAGTTTGGGACATCAGTGTGCTCAAGTAAAATTACTCAATTTCTCAGCTCATAAAGCCAGAGAAGGCAAAGTGACACAGTTCTGTCCAGTCAGATGTAGGTAGAATTAGACATCCTTTCCCAAGTTTAATGGCATAGTCTTGCTTTTAGCCCATTTTTTTTCTTTACTTCCTTCCTAGACAGTCAACATGAGGCTATGGGGCCCTGATGGGCAGTAATCATCTATCAAATGAAAGTGCAGGCATGATGGTAGGAGGCCCCAATATGGACCACAGAGAAAGAGCCTGGAATATAAAGGGCATCCTTGAGCCTCAATATTAGCCCTAATTATGGCCTAACGTTAGGCTTCTTGTAGTGTGAGTCAAGTAACTGTGCTTCAGTTCAAGCCACTGAAATGTTACTTGCACATGAATTTCTAACGGACTGTTTTAAAACATGATCCAGCATTGCTCTTAGCGATATTTGAGAACATCCTATGTGCCCAGCACTTTGCTAAAGAAGGAATTCATTTATAGGACAGCGGTTGGTCAACATTCTCTGAGGCATCTTTAAGCTCTAAAATATTATGCTTCGAGCTTACTTCTAGCTATTGCAATCATAGTTTTTGAACCACAAAGTGAAACAACTTGCCTGAAATTCTTTTGCGTGTGTTTCTATGAATGTGAGTCTGGGAGATACAGTCTAGATTCTAGAAGTACCTAAAATTTCTGCAACACTTCTGTTGTATGGTACTAGGAGAAAAGTATGATTAAAATCTGAGTCACCTCAGAAAACTACAATAGCACATTCTAAAATAGTAACAGATAATGACAAAAAATACTGACAAAAAGATTGGTGCTCAGGTTCAAGAATATGGCAGTCATTAAATCTCTGTTTTTTAAAGATGCTATTCCTTAACATATAGTATGTGATTCTGTAAGAGTTTAGATTCCTTTAAATGGTTTGTTTATTTTTTGCTGGATAAAATACATGAATTTGTAATAATTTAAAAAACACCTAAAAATGTATGCTCGAAACAATATTTTTTTAAAACATGGTCTATATCAAAATCACTTGGGGTTGTTGCTAAGAAATGCAAATTCAAAAGACACACTGAGGATTTATTTAAAAATCTCAATTTCTGGGGGTGGGTTTAGGATTCTGCTTTTAAAATAATTTGTTCTGGATGATTCTTGTGCTCATTTTCATTTAAGAAGTTCCACCATAGTGGACACAGTAGAATCCTAAATCTCTTGATTTACAGTTTAGAGTTGACTTCTAGCAATGGCTTAAAATGCTTGGCATAAACCTTGGGACTCACATCAAATACTCAGACTTAATTTCTTCTACATTTAATTTTAATGCTAATGTCTCTAGAAAGCAGAGATCTAATGCATTATCTCATCTGAGATATTCTCAGCCATGATATACTGTGGCATAATGAGATAAGGTCTTTCGTGATATTCTGCTTTAAATCCGTAGGTTTTTTTTTTTTTTAATAGATAATTATATCTAATGTAATTTGGCTGAGTTGTATGAAGGCAAGAACACCAATAACGTGGTAAAATGAGCTATCTGATAACTGAAAGAGAATTTTTCCATTTAATAAATTTTAATATCACTAGTAATGCAGAGCTTATTTGAGATGAAGCATCTTGAATAGAGAGTGCAAAGCAAAGAAGTTTCATTCCAGTTGTTGCTATAAATCCTCCACATAAACATTGAAAAAACTATAATATTGATTTAAAAAGAAACAAACAAATTTTGTGACAATTGTGTGTAAAGCACATAGAAATAGATACTGGTAAACATAAAAATGGTAAACTATTTGAAAATCATGGGAAATACGGTTCATCTTATTCCTATCAAAAGGGGTGACACTTATAAAAATTACCATACTACAAGAAGATCAGCTTAGCCAAGTGACTGAACCCTCTAAGAAATATCTCTGTCTTTCAATATGTCAGTTGGAATAGTCACACACTATTTATTGAGAATTACTACTAGGATGAGATCTAGATCTATTTTACCCTTGAATTTGTACAGCATGGCTTTATACTAAATATTTCAATGGAGAGACATTGTTACACAGACAATATATTGACAATTTTGATTATATGATTTTCATGCAAATAGAGCAGTAATAGAAAAAAAACAAAGATGAATAAGCATTCTGTATGTTGACTTGATGATATTAATATTTATACTAAAGTTTTACACTAAAAGACAATAGAAGAGGAAATTGCCAAAGGGACAAACTCTAAAAGTGATTAGAAGGACTGTTTGTCTGGAGAAATACACAGAATGGAAGTATAAGGATAGATTAAGTACATTAAATTTCCTGTACAAAATTAGTGATGAATAATATTTGTAAATGTCAAAATAATTCAAGATGTTCACAAGTAACAAAAGATAATACTGCTAGATATAGAATTTCTGGTGTGAATTAGAAAAAAATTTAAAAGTCACCTCATCACAAATATTTTTTTTTGTTATATATTTGCTATCCATTTTTACATCCCCACAGTATAGATGCAAAAAACTTATTTCGTGGTAAAAGGCAGTACTTTCCTGAGAGGTTTCCATAGCACCTAATATGATAAATCCCTCAGAAAATTATGCCATATAAAATTCATTATAGTACCACAAATGCATTTCTAAATTTGACAATATGTATCTAAATAATGGTGTTTATACCTCAAGTCATTACTAACTAGCTTGAGCATCAGTAAGGGAGTTTCATGATGTGTATTCAATTGTTCTTGAATCAGCCTTGAAACTGCATCTTAATATATTACATATACCGTTAAAAGTGTCCTTGCTTTCAGATTTGGCACAAAATGGTACATCTTTGGGAAAGGAATGACAATTTTTTTAAAAAGATAAGTACATTTCTTTATTCATAATTCAAATTAAATTCCATCTTTTTAAGTAAAAGAAATGTTTTTAAGTTGACAGTGAAATTATTTTATCCTTGAAAAGAGCAACAAAGCTTAACCTTTTAAGAGTGCTATGAGTTGAATTTTGCTATGATCTTATCTTCATCTGAAACACTCAGAATAGGGTTGAAAATAAGTTTGTCTTAATCTAGACATGGATTGTCACAGAATTTAAACTTACACTAATATGACAGAACTAATAAGATGAGGACTTTCATATTTCATTCACTTAAGTTCAAAATATCAAGCTTTATAAAAATATGATATTAACATAGTGAATTACCCTTCATGATTTATTTTTGATTATTTTCAAAACAAAAAGTTAAAAGAATCAATGTTTTATATATATGCTCATACCAAATCTAGTGAGTAATAACATTTTGAAGTCCTCTATCATATCTGAAGAAGTCAAAGGCTTGATGTTGCAGCTTGTTGTCTGGAATTATAAAATGGTACTGTGATTTTCTTTATCCAATCCTCTATTTTCAGATGGTGAATCTGAGACCTCAGAGGGTTAAATGATGTGTTCAGGTCCCTACTTAGTGGCAGCTCACATTCTTAGCTGGGCAATGGAACCCTGATAGACCAGTCTTTATTTGTAGCTATTCTCATTTTGCTGTTCAGATAATTTCTTTTTTTGACTAAACATATATTTTAGCCATCCATTGTTTACACAAAATTGTCAGTAACAAAAAATAAGTTCATAGATAGAAATTTTTACAGGTAATTGCAGAACTTAAGAGCTGAACCTTTTCAAAATTTTTATTTTTGAAACACCATATTTTAATGACCTTTACTTACTTTTACTTGGAGCAGAAAAGATTTGTTAAGAAAATTTAAATTTCCAGCAGGAAAAGCAAAAGCAAATTTTAGTAATTCAGCAATACCACATGAATGTAGAAGACACAATTTAGAAGGCTAAAATAGTCTTTCTTTTTAAAACATTATATTTTAAAATTATTTTTTAAATATGTTGTTCATCTTCCAAAAGAGAAATTAGCCTTTTTATTAATGCGCACACAAAATCTAAACTTGGGGGAAAGGATGCATCCCCTAAGACCTAAGCTTTCTATAAACAGCAAGTTGTTCTTGTAAAAACTCAACCTATCAAATGGCCAGAACCATCACTGGCAGAAGCAGAATCTGATCACTGAAACTCAAATTACTTGCCAACATTTCCGAGGTTACTGGAGTGAAACCATCTCGACAAAAGCATATTTTTCATTAGGTTTGTGCTCTTGGATGCTTTGTCTATTATATAGGAACTTCCTTAAGAGATACAAGAAATTATATGAGGCCTACCTGATAAATGCACACAGAATAACCAACTTCTTAGGGTTGGAAATAAGTTCTTTTAAACGAGAAGCTACATTTTTAAAATATATCCAAATGCAGTAATTATAATCATTTCTTTCCTTTTGTAGTAGTACAAAATGTAGATTCAAATATATTTACTTTTAATTCAAAATCAACTGCTTTTGAGATAGGAAAAAAAAATAATCACAAAACATGAAGGGCATGAAAATACCAGTACCTCACTAACATTTCAAAAGGTGTTTTATTCTTGTAAGACAACATATCTTTTAAAGGAGTGACTTTCTATTTCTTTGCCCCCTGAGAAAACCTCAGAGAGCAGAGAATTAAACAAAGGTAGGCTTTAGAGGCATCAAATTAGAATACAAAATAAGCATGTCTAATTCACATATAACAATGCCTTTTGAACAAAAAACAGTCCCCAATCCACAGGACCAAATATCTGTAAATGAAGTTTTCATCATAGTCATTGTGTAAACACTAAACCATTATTTTAAAAATTAGATCATCACTAAAAGAATCTGAATTTTGCAAAGTTGTTCCACCCAAGTGTAAAAGTTCACAGTGATTAAGCGAATTATTATTCTATTACTTTTTTTAATAAAAAGAAACAAGTACTTAACCTTAAAAAAAGTTCAAAAACTATGAGAAAAATCATGCAAATATATTCACAATTCTTTGACAGATGATTTCATTGTTAAATATAACATATTTGTTGAAAAATTCTACTTCAAAATAGTGTTTTACTGCTTAATTGTGACTATTGAATCAATAAATAACAATACATGGAAGTGAAAATGTGAAAATTATAGTAAGGAGTATTTATAATTTAAAATGATAATTTATGTCTAAATAAAAAATTATATTTCATCTAAATACAACATTTCTCCTATTGTGGTAGATATTTCCATTTTAGTAAGATCATTAAATTCTTCTTAAAACAAATAATAATTATAAAATTTTCCATCTCAAAACTTTAATTTCTCTTTGTTTCTTGAAAATGTGTTTTTTAACGAATAAGATTAATTGCTAAATTCTACTTTTGGTAGCTACCTAAACAATTATTTCAAATGCCTCATATAATTAAAAAAAAAAATCTATTCAATTAAAATTTGTGAATAATCTACTAATTAGATCCTATCTCCCTAATCATGATTATGCTCTTTACATGATAGAGGAAAATAATTTTTTACAACTAAACAAATATAAACTTTTACTCTATTCATACTCCAAAAAAAGGCATTGTAAAGTTTACATTTGAATTGGATACCTTTAATTGTGATTTTAAAAACAGAAAAATAAGGACTTTGTCTATAAGAAAAAAATTCACTATTAATTAAGCCTGGTTAATTAACCAACTAAAATCTGGTTATATTTTCACTTATTCTTCATACAATTTATAGACCACCAAGAAGTATAAAACGGTTCATATCTGAAAATATTAATACTATAAAGCTAATAAACCTATAAGTTCCTCTAAAAGACAGGTATTACAATAACTTATTGTAGCATAAGATGTTCTTGGAAACCCAAACCCTAAAATAAATATTCTCTAAATATTTATTCTGGATGTTTAAATTCATTTTTATAATTTTCTTGGAGGAGACAATTTTATTTGAAAGTATTTTATAGAGGAAAATATTTCAGCCAGTTTTGACAGCACATCACATGCTTAAACATGTTCACAATAATGAATGTAAATAAATGTAGGTTCTCTAAACATTTTTTGTGCCCTGATAAATATTTATCCTTGTCTTTTGTGATGAAGTCCTATTGTCTACAGTTTCACCAAGGCAGAAGGTGGGGAGGGACACCTCCAAAGAGTTCGAAAGACCACGGCTGTGGAATGGGTGTTACTATACAAAACACATTTAATTAAGATCATTTCTGATTTTGGATCTCCCTCTGTGCTGATGAAAAGGCGAGCTATAAGGAAGAAGAAGGGCTCCCGCTGGCTGTAAACGGGGTAGAACAAATACGCTGTTGCTCCAAAACAAGGAAACATGGGCCCCCCTGCTGGCTAGCAATGGGAGGAAGTTATCTCCCACAGGCTTCAGAGATAAGTCCAAGAAAGGGATATACCTATGGGAAACACAGGCACTTGGAGAAGGAAGAGGAAATGGAGCTTAACTATTCATCATGGTTTAGTTCCACTGGTGTCTCATGATGCCGTCAGATTTCTGAGCACAAAATGGCTGGGACTTTATATTTCAGAAATCATGGCTGTAAAATTTCTAAAGGGGCAGGGAAGTTATCCCCTAATACTCTACTGTATTAGCAGCAGAATGATGTACAATAGGCTGTTTTGCGCATCAAATGATGAATATTGTCTCATTACTACTTCACATTGATGAAACACTCTTTTTTTCCATTGAATCTCCAGCAATAAAACATCATAATAAAGCACTTTATAAAATGGAGATCTTTAATAAAGAAAATAGAATGGTATCCATGTGTTCCCCAAAATGTTAAACATTTGAAAGGAAAAGGTTGGCAGCCCAGTTTGTAGTTTTGAACCATGCTGGTTTCATGGAAATTAGAGTGGTGACGTTAGGGAAAACTTGATTCATCCCTCTTTTGACAGCTTCTTTGTAAAGCTATAGAAAGTGAACTTGAAAAATCTGATACATTATGAACCTATCCCACAATATTTGGTTCCGTAAGGCTTTTATATATAATCTCCAAATTTCCAACTCCATGCTCATAGCCTTTACCAAATATATATATATATATATATATATCATTACAAATCTTGTTTGACTCATTAGGTCTTTTGACTCATCTCTATTAAAATTTATTTAAAAATAAAATTAAAAATAAATAAATACCAATATTCCAGTTTAGTATAATTACATTAAATAACTCTCCATCAGCTGAAATTTGTATATTGAAAAAACTTCCTTCCTGTTTCTTAAGAAACTGTCCATTAGGCACAGGGGTCCCCAACCCCCAGGCCGGGGACCGGTAGCGGTCTGCGGCCTGTTAGGAACCTGGCCGCACAGCAGGAGGTGAGCGGCTGGCTGCTGAGCGAAGCGTCATCTGCCGCTCCCCATCGCTCGCATTACCGCCTGAATCATTGCTCGCATTACCACCTGAACCATCCCCACCCTCCCCCGTCCATGGGAAAATCGTCTTCCACGAAACTGGTCCCTGGTGCCAAAAAGGTTGGGGACCGCTGCATTAGCAGGTTGTTCTTGTTTCTTCACGTTGTTGGTTGAAATATTGGGATTTCAAGCAAAATTAAATCTTCCTAAGGAACAATAACATTATACCCTGTGATATTACAGTGACACCCTGGTGACAATGGTTTTTTGTTTTATTACTTAGTAGAATATAATTTTCTAGTGAAACTCTAAAGATGGGCAGAAGGCTGGAGTAATTTTTATGTTAAAAATTATCAAAAGGAAAATATGGAAAACAAAGAGATAGTAGTAGTTATAAATTTACACTTTTAAACCTAAAATGTATGCTTATCATAAATTGGCTGTTTATTTGATTATAAAATGAGTAGCAGTTAAGCAAAAAGACCATAGAATGTAAAGTTGAAAAACACTGTACAGGATTCCTATCAATGAACTATATGGAGAAGCAATTATTCTGTAGAGATAAAATAAACCCCCATCTCCTTTTCACTAACTGTGGGCGTATAGTGACACAGTCCAGGCCTTCTGATTCGCAGGTTCTCTGAGACGGAGCAACAGTAATATTCTACCTGCTTTGCAATACAGGCTTATATTGAGAAGAAAAGATTTCCTGTCATTCAGGATCATAAATAAGTTATCCCTAAAATTATCTCATCCAGTAGAAAATGATTGTGATACTCACTAGAACTTGGTTACAAATGCTCCAATTTTCCTCCTTCATGGGCACTTAGTAGGAATATACTTCCTCATCCCTTTGAATTAGCTATGCCTGTAGGACTTGTGTCAGCCAATGAAATGTGAGCAGATGGGAAGCTTCAGAGTTAGCATGCCATTCACCAGAGTCCCTTTCTCTGCTCTATCAGTCAAGGTGGTCCCTCCATCAGCCTGGACTTCAACTAACTTTAACATGAACAAGACTCTTTGCTCTATAGTATAAGTAAAAAGTAAACCCTTGTTGAGATAAACCAATAAAATATATGGGATAGCTTATTACTGCAGCATAACCTAGAATATTCTGACTCACAAAATATATAAATTCCCAAAGGTCAAAATTATAAAAGTTATACCCAAAGGACTAAAAGTAAATAACTTTGTCTTTTTGACACAAACTGTGATGGCATCTTCAAATCAATTACAGTCCATTTTTAATTCCTACATTTCTAATCACCAATATCAGCTCTTTAGTTTCTTCTGTTATCCACTCATTTTCATAACAGGAAATTAAACTAAATGGTAAATTAATCACACAAATATTGTCACACAGACAAAAATGGTGACACTATCAAAACTGTTGCCTTGAAGCAAAACCACAATAAAATTGTATGAAATTTTCATGTATAAACTGATGTTTAAAGGAGTGAATTTGACATAAAAAAGAAAATCTGGGGATGTCAACATTAAAGTCTATGTTCAAAAGACAGAGATGTTAGTCATTGATCATATACCATTAACATGAAAGTGTTTTATAAACAGTGACATACTATATAAAATTGAAATTTCCCAACAAATAGATTCTTTAAACCTTAACACAATAAAAGCTGTGCCTTAAATTCCATACATTAAACTGATCAATCTGTCAATTTTTGTCAGTCTTTGTTCAAAATGGACCATAACTTACCATGAAGATGGGGTTTTATGATGTGTCTTAGTTCAGATGTATGCCTAAAGGACTGTGGCATAGCTACATCCTGCATAAGTCTCTTTGGAGAGTACAGTTGACCCTTGAACAACATGGGTTTGAACTGCATGGGTCCACTTACACGTGGTTTTTCATACTGAAAAATTTCTACAGCACTATATCATCCTGAGGCTGGTTGAATCCTTAGATGCAGAACCACAGATATGAAGGGTAGAATATGGGACCTGAGCATCCTTAGATTTTGGTATCCCTGGTGGGTCCTGGAACCCATCCTCTGTAACAAACGTACTTCCTTTATTGCAGTTCCTCTGGCATAATCTGTACACCTCTAGTCCTTTCAATGTGTGAAGCTTCATTACTTGTAAATGAATGAATGAATGAATACAAAGAAGAAATGTATTCAATTCACTAATGATAACAGCCATTTTTGAGAATTTACCATATGCAAAGTAGCTGATGAGTGCTAGGGCAGAGGTTCTCAATGCTGGAGTGACATTAAAATCATCCGGGGAGATTTAATAAACACCAGCTCCTGAGCCCCGCGTAAAACCAATTAAATCAGGATCCTTGCAGCTAGACCTGAGTATTCTTCCTCCCCCACCAAGTAGGGGTATTTGTGGTCATATAGTAAGATAATGTTTTACTTTTTAAAAAACCATACATATTTAAAGTATACAATTAGATAAGTTTTGACATAGGTAGATGCACATAAAATATCACCACAATCAACTTTTATTATCTATTTGTGAATATTGTAAAAATCTTCTCGGTTGTTTCTGAAGAGCAGCCAAAGTTGAACAACATGGTACCAGATAGAGAGAAAGACAGATAAGAATGATACCTCTCTAGTATCATAATATCATTCTTAGGGGACTAGCAAATAGGTAATTCTAAACACAAGGGAGACTAAAATAAGTCTAAATACTGAAACAAGCATTGTATTGTGAGAAAACCATAGGATTCTCTGAGAAAAACATCTTCACATTAGAGTTAGCCACAATCAGCTATAATCTGATGAATGACATATTTCTATTATAGCTAAAATCATTTATGTTTTATAACATCTTATATGACAAAATCATCACATTCATCATCTGAAATAACTTTTACTCCAAAATAAAACTTTAAAATTTGTCTTTCAAAAACTCTCAATAAAAATAGCTTACTCTCCTCTGAATCACATAAAAGTAACAGTATTTCAAAATAATATTTAATATTTAAAATACATTGCAATGAAAATAAATCAATGTTAATATTTGCTGTTATTATAACTACTCATTTACAAAAAAGTACTTGTTAGATGCTATATCAGAATTTTATTTAAAAATTCAAGAAAGCCTACATCAAAAAAAAAGCCTACATCAAACAAAATTTCATTTTATTTTTAATATTGAGATATTTATCTTAACTCTTCTGTACTTAGTCTGATTTGACCCAGTTCACTTTTTATAATTAATCTGAAGTTATTGTGAAAGATTTTGTCATGCTTATCTGTATATATTTATCACTATTGTTATGGTTCATGTATCACTGACTAGCTCCAGGAACTTGATACTTCACTGAACTTTTCTGGTACTATATTTATATAACATGGCATTAGGTTACATGATTTCAAGAAAACGATCAGATATATAAAACTATGATTTGATTTTATTTTATATTTTCTTAACATCTTTATTGGAGTATAATTGCTTTACAATGGTGTGTTAGTTTCTGCTTTATAACAAAGTGAATCAGTTATACATATACATATGTTCCCATATCTCTTCCCTCTTGGGTCTCCCTCCCTCCCACCCTCCCTATCCCACCCATCTAGGTGGTCACAAAGCACCGAGCTGATCTCCCTGTGCTATGCAGCTACTTCCCACTAGCTATCTATTTTACGATTGGTAGTGTATATATGTCCATGCCACTCTCTCACTTTGTCACTGCTTACCCTACCCCCTCCCCATATCCTCAAGTCCATTCTCTAGTAGGTCTGTGTCTTTATTCCCGTCTTGCCCCTAGGTTCTTCATGACCTTTTTTTTCTTTCTTTCTTTGTTAGACTCCATGAATATGTGTTAGCATACAGTATTTGTTTTTCTCTTTCTGACTTACTTCACTCTGTATGACAGACTCTAGGTCCATCCACCTAACTACAAATAACTCAATTTCGTTTCTTTTTATGGCTGAGTAGTATTCCATTGTATATATGTGCCACATTTTCTTTATCCATTCATCTGTTGATGGGCACTTAGGTTGCTTCCATGTCCTGACTATTGTAAACAGAGCTGCAATGAACATTGTGATACATGACTCTTTTTGAATTATGGTTTGTTCAGAGTATATGCCCAGTAGTGGGATTGCTGGGTCATATGGTAGTTCTATTTTTAGTTTTTTAAGGAACCTCCATACTGTTCTCCATACTGGCTGTACCAGTTTACATTCCCACCAACAGTGCAAGAAGGTTCCCTTTTCTCCACACCCTCTCCAGCATTTATTGTTTGTAGATTTTTTGATGATGGCCATTCTGACCGGTGTGAGGTGATACCTCATTGCAGTTTTTTTGTTTTTGTTTTTGTTTTTTGTAGGGGCCCCATGCCATGGAGATTTTTTTTTTTTTTTTTTTTTTTAATATTTTTGGCTGTGTTGGGTCTTCGTTTCTGTGCGAGGGCTTTCTCTAGTTGTGGCGAGTGGGGGCCACTCTTCATCGCGGTGTGCGGGCCTCTCACTATCGTGGCCTCTCTTGTTGTGGAGCACAGGCTCCAGACGCGCAGGCTCAGTAGTTGTGGCTCACGGGCCCAGTTGCTCCACGGCATGTGGGATCTTCCCAGACCAGGGCTCGAACCCATGTCCCCTGCATTGGCAGGCAGATTCTCAATCACTGCACCACCAGGGAAACCCCCTCATTGTAGTTTTGATTTGCATTTCTCTAATGATTAATGATGTTGAGCATTCTTTCATGGGTTTGTTGGCAATCTGTATATCTTCTTTGGAGAAATGTCTATTTAGGTCTTCTGCCCATTTTTGGATTGGGTTGTTTGCTGTTTTGATATTGAGCTGCATGAGCTGCTTGTAAATTTTGGAGATTAATCATTTGACAGTTGCTTCATTTGCAAATATTTTCCCCCACTCTGAGGGGTGTCTTTTCGTCTGGTTTATGGTTTCCTTTGCTGTGCAAAAGCTTTTATGTTTCATTAGGTCCCATTTGTTTATTTTTGTTTTTATTTCCATTTCTCTAGGAGGTGGGTCAAAAAGGATCTTGCTGTGATTTATGTCATAGAGTGTTCTGCCTATGTTTTCCTCTAAGAGTTTGATAGTGTCTGACCTTACATTTAGGTCTTTAATCCATTTTGAGTTTATTTTCGTGTATGGTGTCAGGGAGTGTTCTAATTTCATACTTTTACATGTGCCTGTCCAGTTTTCCCAGCACCACTTACTGAAGAGGCTGTCTTTTCTCCACTGTATATTCTTGCCTCCTTTATCAAAGATAAGGTGACCATATGTGCATGGGTTTATCTCTGGGCTTTCTATCCTGTTCCACTGATCTATATTTCTGTTTTTGTGCCAGTACCATACTGTCTTGATTACTGTAGGTTTGTAGTATAGTCTGAATTCAGGAAGCCTGATTCCTCCAGCTCCGTTTTTCTTTCTCAAGATTGCTTTGGCTATTCAGGGTCTTTTGTGTTTCCATACAAATTGTGAAATTTTTTGTTCTGGTTCTGTGAAATATGCCAGTGGTAGTTTGATAGGGATTGCATTGAATCTGTAGATTGCTTTGGGTAGTAGAGTCATTTTCACAATGTTGATTCTTCCAATGCAAGAACATGGTATATCTCTCCATCTATTTGTATCATCTTTAATTTCTTTCATCAATGTCTTATAATTTTCTGCATACAGGTCTTTTGTCTCCTAGGTTTATTCCTAGATATTTTATTCTTCTTGTTGCAATGGTAAGTGGGAGTGTTTTCTTAATTTGACTTTCAGATTTTTCATCATTAGTGTAAAGGAATGGAAGAGATTTCTGTGCATTAATATTGTATCCTGCTACTTTACCAAATTCATTGATTAGCTCTAGGAGTTTTCTGGTAGCGTCTTTAGGATTCTTTATGGATAGTATCATGTCATCTGCAAACAGTGACAGCTTTACTTCTTCTTTTCCAATTTGGATTCCTTTATTTCTTTTTCTTCACTGATTGCTGTGGCTAACACTTCCAAAACTATGTTGAATACTAGTGGTGAGAGTGGGCAATCTTGTCTTCTTCCTGATCTTAGTGGAAATGGTTTCAGTTTTTCACCATTGAGGGTGATGTTGGCTGTGGGTTTGTCATATATGGCCTTTATTATGTTGAGGAAAGTTCCCTGTATGCCTACTTTCTGCAGGGTTTTCATCATAAATGGGTGTTGAATTTTGTCGAAAGCTTTCTCTGCATCGATTGAGATGATCATATGGTTTTTCCCCTTCAATTTGTTAATATGGTGTATCACATTGATTGATTTGCATATATTGAAGAATCCTTGCATTCCTGGGATGAACCCCACTTGATCATAGTGTGTGATCCTTTTAATGTGATGATGGATTCTGTTTGCTGGTATTTTGTTGAGGATTTTTGCATCTATGTTCATCAGTGATATTGGCCTGTAGTTTTCTTTTTTTGTGACATCTTTGCCTGGTTTTGGTATCAGGGTGATGGTGGCCTCGTAGAATGAGTTTGAGAGTGTTCCTACCTCTGCTATGTTTTGGAAGGGTTTGAGAAGGATCGGTGTTAGCTCTTCTCTAAATGTTTGATAGAATTCGCCTGTGAAGCCATCTGGTCCTGGGCTTTTGTTTGTCGGTAGATTTTAATCACAGTTTCAATTTCAGTGCTCGTGATTGGTCTGTTTATATTTTCTATTTCTTCCTGGTTCAGTCTTGGAAGGTTGTGCTTTTCTAAGAATTTGTCCATTTCTTCCATGTTGTCCATTTTATTGGCATAGAGTTGCTTGTAGTAATCTCTCATGATCCTTTGTATTTCTGCAGTGTCAGTTGTTACTTCTCCTTTTTCATTTCTAATTCTATTGATTTGAGTCTTCTCCCTTTTTTTCTTGATGAGTCTGGCTAATGGCTTATCAATTTTGTTTATCTTCTCAAAGAACCAGCATTTAGTTTTATTGATTTTTGCTATCATTTCCTTCATTTCTTTTTCATTTATTTCTGATCTGATCTTCATGATTTCTTTCCTTCTGCTAACGTTGTGGCTTTTTTGTTCTTCTTTCTCTAATTGCTTTAGGTGTAAGGTTAGGCGGTTTATTTGAGATGTTTCTTGTTTCTTACGGTAGGATTGTATTGCTATAAACTTCCCTCTTAGAACTGCTTTTGCTGTATCCCATTGGTTTTGGGTCATCGTGTTTTCATTGTCATTTGTTTCTAGGTATTTTTTGATTTCCTCTTTGATTTCTTCAGTGATCTCTTGGTTATTAAGTAGTGTATTGTTTAGCCTCCATGTGTTTGTATTTTCTACAGTTTTTTTTTCTGTGATTGATATCTTGTCTTATGGCACTGTGGTTGGAAAAGATACTAGATACAATTTCAATTTTCTTATATTTACCAAGGCTTGATTTGTGACCCAAGATATGATCTATCCTGGAGAATGTTCCATGAGCACTTGAAAAGAATGTGTATTCTGTTGTTTTTGGATGGAATGTCCTATAAATATCAATGAAGTCCATCTTGTTTAATGTATCATTTAAAGCTTGTGTTTCCTTATTTATTTTCATTTTGGATGATCTATCCATTGGTGAAAGTGGGGTGTTAAAGTCCCCTACTATGATTGTGTTACTGTCGATTTCCCCTTTTATGGCTGTTGGTATTTGCCTTATGTATTGAGGTGTTCCTATGTTGGGTGCATAAATATTTACAATTGTTATATCTTCTTCTTGGATTGATCCCTTGATCATTATGTAGTGTCCTTCTTTGTCTCTTGTAATAGTGTTTATTTTAAAGTCTATTTTGTCTGATATGAGAATTGCTACTCCAGCTTTCTTTTGATTTCCATTTGCGTGGACTATCTTTTTCCATCCCCTCACTTTCAGTGCCTATGTGTCCTAGGTCTGAAGTGGGTCTTTTGTAGACAGCACATACATGGGTCTTGTTTTTGTATCCATTCAGCCAGTCTATGTCTTTTGGTTGGAGCATTTAATCCATTTACATTTAAGGTAATTTTCGATATGTATGGTCCTATTACCATTTTCTTAATTGTTTTGGGTTTGCTATTGTAGGTCTTTTCCTTCTCTTGTGTTTCCTGCCTAGAGAAATTCCTTTAGCATTTGATGTAAAGCTGGTTTGGTGTTGCTGAATTCCGTTAGCTTTTGCTTGTCTGTAAAGGTTTTAATTTCTCTGTCAAATCTGAATGAGAGCCTTGCTGGGTAGAGTAATCATGGTTGCAGGTTTTTCTCCTTCATCACTTTAAATATGTCCTGCCACTTCCTTCTGGCTTGCAGAGTTTCTGCTGAAAGATCAGCTGTTAACCTTATGGGGATTCCCTTGTGTGTTATTTGTTGTTTTTCCCTTGCTGTTTTTAATATTTTTTCTTTGTATTTAATTTTTGATAGTTTGATTAATATGTGTCTTGGCGTGTTTCTCCTTGGATATATCCTGTATGGCACTCTCTGCACTTCCTGGACTTGATTAACTATTTCCTTTACCATATTAGGGAAGTTTTCAACTATAATCTCTTCAAATATTTTCTCAGTCCCCTTCTTTTTCTCTTCTTCTTCTGGGACCCCTATAATTCGAATGTTGGTGCGTTTAATGTTGTCCCAGAGGTCTCTGAGACTGTCCTCAGTTCTCTTCATTCTTTTTTTTTTTATTCTGCTCTGCAGTAGTTATTTCCACTATTTTATCTTCCAGGTCACTTATCCGTTCTTCTGCCTCAGTTATTCTGCTATTGATCCCTTTTAGAGAATTTTTAATTTCATTTATTGTGTTGTTCATCATTGTTTGTTTGCTCTTTAGTTATTCTAGGTCCTTGTTAAACGTTTCTTTTATTTTCTCTCTTCTATTTCCAAGATTTTTGATCATCTTTACTATCATTATTCTGAATTCTTTTTCAGGTAGACTGCCTAGTTCCTCTTCATTTGTTAGGTCTGGCGGGTTTTTACCTTGCTCCTTCATCTGCTGCGTATTTCTGTCTTCTCTTTCTTTTTCTTAACTTACTGTGTTTGTGGTCTCCATTTCACAGGCTGCAGGTTCGTAGTTCCCGTTGTTTTTGGTGTCTGTCCCCAGTGGTTAAGGTTGGTTCAGTGGGTTGTGTAGGCTTCCTGGTGGAGGAGACTAGTGCCTGTGTTCTGGTGGATGAGGCTGGATCTTGTCTTTCTGGTGGGCAGGTCCATGTCTAGTGGTGTGTTTTGGGGTGTCTGTGGCCTTATTACAATTTTAGGCAGCCTCTCTGCTAATGGATGGGGTTGTGTTCCTGTCTTGCTAGTTGTTTGGCATAGGGTGTCCAGTACTGTAGCTTGCTGGTTGTTGAGTGAAGCTGGGTCTTGGCATTGAGATAGAGATCTCTGGGAGATTCTCGCTGGTTGATATTACGTGGAGCTGGGAGGTCTCTTGTGGACCAGTGTCCTGAACTTGGCTCTCCTACCCCAGAGGCACAGCCCTGACGCCTGGCTGGAGCACCAAGAGCCTTTCATCCACACGGCTCAGAATAAAAGGGAGAAAAAATAGAAAGAAGGAAAGAAGGTAAAATAACATATAGTAAAATAAAATAAAATAATGTTCCTAAAATAAAAAATACAAAATAATTATTAAGAAAAAAATGTTTTAAAGTAAAAAAAAAAAAAAAGGACAGACAGAACCCTAGGACAAATGGTAAAAGCAAAGCTATACAGAAAAAATCACACACAGAAGCATACACATACACACTCACAAAAAGAGAAAAATGGAAAAAAATACATATATCTTTGCTCCCAAAGTCCACCTCCTCAATTTGGGATGATTCGTTATCTATTCAGGTATTCCACAGATGCAGGTACATCAAGTTGATTGTGGAGCTTTAATCCGCTGCTCCTGAGGCTGCTGGGAGAGATTCCCCTTTCTCTTCTTTGTTCGCACAGCTCCCGGGGTTCAGCTTTGGATTTGGACCCACCCACCTCTGCATGTAGGTCGCCTGAGGGCGTCTGTTCTTCGCTCAGACAGGACGGGGTTAAAGGAGCAACTGCTTCAGGGGCTCTGGCTCACTGAGGCCGGGGGGGAGGGAGGGGTACAGAATGTGGGGCGAACCTGCGGCGGCAGAGGCCGGCGTGACGTTGCAGCAGCCTGAGGCGCGCCGTGCGTTCTCCCGGGGAGGTTGTCCCTGGATCACGGGACCCTGGCAGTGGCAGGCTACACCGGCTCCCGGGAGGGGAGGTGTGGAGAGTGACCTGTGCTCGCACACAGGCTTCTTGGTGGTGGCAGCAGCAGCCTCAGCGTCTTACGCCCGTCTCTGGGGTCCGCGCTGATCGCCGCGGCTCGCGCCCGTCTCTGGAGCTCGTTGAAGCCGCGCTCTTAACCCCGTCTCCTCGCGCACCGCAAAACAAAGAGGGAAGAAAAAGTCTCTTGCCTCTTTGGAAGGTCCAGACCTTTTCCCGGACTCCTTCCCGGCTAGCTGTGGCACACTAACCCCTTCAGGCTGTGTTCACGCCGCCAACCCCAGTCCTCTCCCTGCGATCCAACTGAAGCCCGAGCCTCAGCTCCCAGCCCCGCCCACCCCGGCGGCTGAGCAGACAAGCCTCTCGGGCTGGTGAGTGCTGCTCAGCACCGATCCTCTGTGCGGGAACCTCTCCGCTTTGCCCTCCACACCCCTGTGGCTGCGCTCTCCTCCGTGTCCCTGAAGCTTCCCCCCTCCGCCACCCGCAGTCTCCTCCGGAGAAGGGGCTTCCTAGTGTGTGGAAACCTTTCCTCCTTCACGGCTCCCTCCCACTGGTGCAGGTCCTGTCCCTATTCTTTTGTCTCTGTTATTTCTTTTTTCTTTTGCCCTACCCAGGTACGTGGGGAGTTTCTTGCCTTTTGGGAGGTCTGAGGTCTTCTGCCAGCGTTCAGTAGGTGTTCTGTAGGAGCAGTTCCACATGTAGATGTATTTCTGATGTATTTGTGGGGAGGAAGGTGATCTCCGCGTCTTACTCTTCCGCCGTCTTAAAGCTCCTCCACAAGTATGATTTTATATACAGAAGCCCACCCTTTCCCAATCGGAACTCACTCTAAATTTGGAAAGTGAGAACCATTTTAAGCTATTAGCTGTCACATCATATTTGTCAACCTTGAACACTAGAGCCCCTTTTTAGAAGAAAAAAGTGTTTGCAGACCTTTAGTTCGGACCTCAATTTTTTTTCAAAGTTTAAATATAAAACTAAATATAAATTCCTAGGGCTTATAAGGCTCATGAAACTGTAAAGTCAAGAGAAATGTGTAAAATAAAAAGAAAGCTACAAAGAAAAATTCATTTTCTCCCCTTCTGACAGAAGTTGAAAGCTGAAGATTTTCTTACTTCCCAAGATATAGGAAAAGAATGTCTTGATAGTAACTAAGTCAATTGAGAATAATGATTTCTTCAACAGTGGTTGATAAATCAGTGCAACCATAGTACATTCAATTTAGTTTGCTTCATTATTGAAATAGTCAAAACAATCTAACAAGTGTTCAAAGACTGTGTCATTGACAATATGTGTGAAATATACTACATATGACACTATTAAGAGTTAACAAACCTTGACACTTGGAAAGAAGTGACTAAGACCAAGCAGTTAAAATTTATCAAGGATAATTACAGAGACTTAACATTTGGTTCAAAATTTTTAACTAAACAAAAATATCATAAGAAAAACCTAGCTTGGCTGCTTTTCATATGATGAAGACAAGCAGAACAAAAACAACTACTTGATTCAAGCTGTGTGAAATAACTGCTAAATTCATTCAGTCTTGATGTCAATCTCTCCATCTCAAATTTTCCATGACATCCTCATGACTTTCCTATTTCTAGCCAGCTCAGCCTTACTCTTTGAGTTTAAGAATCAAATGTCCAATTACATTCTTCAAAACAAAGGACACTGACAATTATATAATCACAAATACTTCAATATGAATATCAGGAAAAACCATAATAATATAGACTTGGAGGTGAATTATTTGGTGGTCTATGTATACAACCATTTTGAATCAAACCAGGATAATCTACTTCCATCATATAATAGTTACAATTCATCATGTCTCTTAAACTCTTACTCAGGATTCAAACTATGGTTTACTTTAGTTTCCACAGATTTGGAAGTAGTCAATCTCAGAGTATTAAACAGCTGTAGCTATAATACTGAAAAAATCTCTGATACTTCAAGCCTCAATTTAACATCCAGAAAACACAGCCCAGACTAGATCATTTCTAAGTCACATGTATGGTTCCCATTCCTATGGTATTCCCCTAATATGAAACTTCAAAGGCTCCCATAAGTTACCAAATTAAACAATATCTCTTCAGTCTCACCCACCCAGGAGATCACAAGCTCCTGCTTATTATAAACCTGAGTCTTCTCAAAATAATGATCAGCAAACACCATTTGAATACCTTCTACGTGTCAGAAAATGGTCTAAATATGAAGAAACCACAATACACAGTAATCAAATGTGATTAAATTCACTGGAGTGGGGAGAGGGGATGGCAAATAAATTGAGAAGAAATGAACTTGGTACCAAGTTGTGAAGAAAATCAAATGGCAAGCTGAGGAGTTTGGGCTTTTTCCTCTAAGCAATGCAAAGTCATAAAAAATTTTTGAATGGGTGACTATCTCATTAATTCCACACAAATTTCAGGAAGAACCTTGATGGCACTGTGGTTGGTGGACAAGAGAAGGAGGAATACAGAAATAGTTAGGAGGTTGTAAAAAAATCAAGGAGCAGATTTTGTGGTTCTAAAACTAAGGTAATAGATACAAAGATAAAGAGAAGTTTGGGACAAATGTAAAGATGTGATCAATAGGATTTTGATGAAAGTCAGTCAGGGGTAGGACAAAGACTTTAGCATAAAATAATAATTCAATATAGATTATATATTAAGAGCCTAGTAAGTTGAAATCAACAAGGACACGAATGGTAGGAGGTGCAGTTTAGAGAGAAAGAGCTTATTAAAGTTTTAGGTATCTTTGGGTTATCAAATTAAAAATATACTATGCCAACTGGAGATACTGAACCTTGGTGAGTTCAAGCAGAAGATTAAGATCTCTTGAGTATAGGGGTTAAACATTCTAGCTGTTCTGGAAGACAGCATTTTCTACTTCTTAGCATAGTTCCTAGTGCATAGCTGATTTTCACTAAATGTTTGATGGCTGGCTGGATAAACACTGAATATCAAATTCTGGCAGAAATTTATCTTGGCTTTTACAAGCTACAGTAAAAATGTTAAAAAGAAAAGGGAAGGGCTATAAGAGAACTCACCAGACAAAGCTATTATACTAGACATTTAACAGGTTATTGTCATAGAGGGTCAAAAAGTACTGAGAAGAAAATCTGATAGAGTAAATTTTCTGGATGAAGGAAAAGTGGAATATAGGGGGAATAGCCTTGGGAAAGAACAAGGATATTAAACATTTCCTTTTTCGACAAGAGAGTATTTCTAAAAGTCAGATTCCTAAAAGATCCTAACGCTGGATCTAAATAGATCTTTAATTCTTATCTCTGGCCCTAGTGTTACCCCCATTGTAGTTAATCTTTCCCATTCCCGAAAGACTCACCTTCCTAAATAAGTGTGACTCATATAATTCACCAGCTTATGTTTGGCAGCTTTGTGCCTAGAGTGTAAATCCAATGAATCACTTGGGCTTCCTAAGAATTTGCACAAACTAGCCCCATCTCTGTCCAGTAGAATTTGCACAAACTAGCCCCATCTCTGTCCAGAATATTGAAATTTGAGCAATAGGATTACTTGTGTTAAATTGACAGAACTCTATTTGACTTAGTATATGACATGGATTACATATTGTTTTAAAACATTCTCCAAACATTTAAAAAAGTTGATTATATTAAAACCTTATTATAAACAATCCAGGATACACTTAGAAAAATTTTGATAGAAGTAAATCTCAGAATTTAAAAAAATGGAATGAGAAATAGATTAGGTATTCAGCAGAACTAACAAATTAGAAAAGAGAAAATATATCCACAGAGAATATTGTAAAGATTCTAATGTAAATGTAACTTCCTTAACAGTACCAAAAAGAAGGAAAGCAATAAAAAAATACTATAGACCATCCTCACTTTTGAGCATTCTTTCAAATTCCCTCTTAAATTAAAAAAATATTGAACTAAAGTATGTAAGAAAAGAATAAGCTTCCAGCTATTCAAGGATAACATAAAATTAGCAAGTCACCTGATGAAGAAAAGGAAAACCAAATCATCTTCTCAACAGATTCAAAAAACATTTGTATATCTCAAGATTTATAGAGCATCAACAGAAATTTCTGATCTAATTTAGTTCATTAAGAATAAGATAACTTCTTAACATGAAAAGGAGTAAAACTTAGTCAACATCATACTTTAATACCATCATGAGAGTCACTCCCAATAAAACTAGGAAGAAGTTATTCACCGTTATTTAACGTTGAACTAAAAGCTGTAGTCAAGACAATAAGTGGTGAACTTGAAATTTTAAAGTGTGTGGGACATTAAAAAGGAAAAGATAAACTAAATGATTCCTATTTTCAGATAATATGATTTTCAGCCTGAAACCACGAAGAACCAACCGAAAAATAATCACAACTAATAAAGAGCTAAATGAAGTATCAGGATACAGAAAAAAAATGTACAAATTTATATTATCTACCTGACTTTGCAGAAAAAAAAATTAAAATATTATGGATAATTTTGCAACATCTGGGCACTGTTCTAGGCACTTTATCTGTATTAACTTATTTAATCCTCAAGACAAACTTATCAACTAGGTATGGATTTATTAGCTCCATTTTTCCTATAAGGAAAGGAAGGCCCAGAGAGAGTAAGAATTTGCCCAAAGTCATGCAGAGAGAGCGCAAGTGATTCAAACCCAGGTTGCAGAGTCATTTGGGGGCAAATGGGGTTAACCTAAATTTTACATTGTTATCCCTCTCACTTTTCAAATTCCTGCAAAAAGATGTGTGTTCACATACTGAAAACATTCACGGTTTATACGAAGGGTTAACTGGTTATACTTAGGTGGTACGAATATGGTTGTTTTGTTCTTATTTAAATTTATCTTCATTTAATATCTGTCCATTGTAAATATAATATGTGTAATGAGAAAATATAATAAATGCAATTTTAAAGCACTTTCCTTGTGTCATGAGGTCAGAGGTAAAATTATCTGTATTTTGGACACCTCCCTTATATTCAATAGTGTGAAAGGACTAAGAGCCCATCTGGCTAACACCATGATGACCACAAACTTTAGAAGCAAGTTTCAAGGATGACAGCCCTTAGTTCCTGCCAAGTGCTTATAAACAAGAAGAATAATGACTTCATTTCTCCCATCTCAAAACTTGAGGAAATAAACTCTTAATGAAGATGATTCCAGAGTAAGTTTAGACCAGTTTACTCAGATGTCAAAATGTATGAGGTACAGAATTTATGCATCTATTTAAGCCCATACATTATATTTTATAATTTTAATATAAGAACATAAACATAATTATCTGGAAAAAGAACTTTATATGTATATTTCTATATACAGTCCTACCTATCTATATTTGCTTGTAGCAGATCTATTAATTTCCAGACACTACTTTATTCCAGATTTTAGAAGAGAGTTATCAATAGTCCCCAAGTTTACATGCCATATATTTGCATTCCAGTATGATAATTTAAAAAGAAAAGCAAGTTCTTTCACAATTCTCCTTTAAAAAAAAGACTTAAAATATGAGTGAAGAATAGTAATTCATATTTCTCATTTCAATACTCAGAAAATTATATTAATTACAGATGAAAAAATATGGTGATATAATAAATAGTTCTACTTACCATTTGGATAGATGCTTCGAATTTCATTTGGACAATTATCCCAGTAAAATTCCTAAAGATCTGAAAATGAGAGCAATTGAGGAGGATCAGTAACACACACTCTATACATCATTTTATAATATATTAATTCCACATATTTGAGTATACCAGTTCCCAATTTCCACAAGGATACAGCCAGACTTGGGATTTTCATTTAATATGAATATTGTCTAAACTCAGGAAGTATCATGCCCTTTTATTTATTCACACACCACCTTTCATGCACCTTAGTGCATGAGAAATAATTCATTCTGACTCTGAGTTTATACTTCGCTTAAAGTCAAGAGACTGCACCACTCTGTTCTTATTTTTCAATGCAAACTTTCTGTGGGGTAAAATTGCATTGTGGTGTTTTAGTGTGATAGGACAAAATCTATATCATGAAATTTTTACATCCATGAGCTAATTGATAAGTTTGGCAATTATATCACCTGCAGAAAAATATTTAAGGTAGGGATTACAAGGTATTCAGATATATACTATAATTGCTAAGTACTTTCATAAAACCAGGAGACCACTCAACAATCAAAAAAAAAAAAAAATCTTTATTTTTAAAAGATGAGGAAAATGAGACCCAGTGAATGAGAAATGGCTTGGCTAAGATCTTAGCTTAGAGGCAGTACTAATGACCAGATGTTAAATCTCAAGGCTTTAGTTATATTTTTCCATGGTATTATTTTAAAACATTTATTAAGGGTCTGATATATACGAGGCACTGAATTGGGCACTGTATAATGAACAAGATAGATAAAGGACCTGCCTTCATGAAACTTAATTCTACTTATATTTACTCATTAAAGTATTGAATATACATTTCCATCCATATAAATGATATACAATGCAAATATAACCAGGATACCAAGATTTTAGAATGCAGTTCTATTATGAGGCAAGCTTGCTTTCCAATGAACATTCTTTTTTAACCCTTGAAATACATTTGTCCCACAAAATACATAGCTAAACATCTGAATATCTTTGACATGTAGATAGATATTTTGTGCAAAGACAGATCCTTCAAAAATTGAAAAGAATACATTTTTTCCATTGACTATTTTAAAGGGAATCTTTTATTTGCTTACTGATCTGAATCTGTCTCAACTTTCAGACTCAGTATGAAGCTTAAAAGCATGCTGTAGAGTTAAAAGTTCCACATGTGCAAATGAGTAAACAGATTCCACATGGAAGAACAAAATAAAGACCTTGAGATCCGTTCTGCAAATACTTTAACTACTGTTTCATATTTAGTAATGAGTTCAGTGTTCTGCTTATAGTAGGCATTTGCAAAATAGGATGACATAGTTTAAGCATAAAAGATTGAATTTCTAGACTACTAAAGCACCTTTCTTGCTCCATTTTTATGCCTCCTACCAATAAGATATAATTACTTTCCTGTTTAGTTGCCTTATCTTGACGACTTTGGAAATATAAACAAAGAGCCCAAAATAACGTACTAAACATGAGCCAAAGTTCTGCCTAAAATTACAGTTCTGCCTAAAATTAACACAATTAACACAGATATATACAAAATGTTTACTAAATATAAAATGATTATTGGTTAGGTTCCCTTGAGATAGACAGCCCAGTCTGTGAATGTGGCTACTGTCTCAGGTCCCTTAAGAATGCTTCTGTTTTAGCAGTTAACTTTCAGATTCCCCATAGACTCCCTTAATATGACATTCAATATACTGAATTAGTGAATCACTTCGCCAAAAAAAAAAAAAAAATCAACTTGTAGAATAGACACATCAGAGGAAGCCTGAGGAGAACTGTTCCCTTCATTTTAAAGAAGAGGTGACAAGAGCATGGCCCATGGTCACATACTTGATTACTGATAGAACCCAAGCTGGTTAATACCCCTTAATTACTAGCTCCAGGTCTTCCACAACTTCACAGCTAAGCTAAGAAGAGTTTCTTTTATTCTCATTAACTTAGCATCTAAGGGGCGTTTTATGGCAGATATCACAAAAATAAAATGCTAATATATAAAATACTATGATAATATATATTATTATTGAATACATATGTAATATATATATATATTCACAGAATTGTCTGAACTTGAAATCTGTGTCTTCTGCTTCTAGTGACCAACTCCATCCAACATTTAAAGATACTATCTTAATTTCAAACTCCTACTACTGCATATAAAATAGATAACCAACAAGGACCTACTGTATAGCTCAGGGAACTCAATATTCTGTAAGAACCTATATGGGAAAAGAATATGAAAAAGAATAGATTATATATATGTATAACTGAATCACTTTGCTGTGATTCATCTGAAACTAACACAACATCGTAAATCAACTATACTCCAATATAAAATTTTAAAATGTTAAATACTAATAATAACAAATAATAATAAAAATTTTAAAAATAAAGATACTATCTTTCCAGAATTATGACATTTAGGAAACATAATCAATTGCACCACCAAGGTTTGTAACCATTATCTTTGGCCAACTTCCTTCTACCTTCCTTGGAGTAAACTTTTTCCAGTAGATGAGATCTCTACAGGTTTTTCTGAAGTGCCTTCCACTTTTGGAATTAAATTTAGTGCATTCCTAAGAAAAACCTCACAGCTTATTGTCCTATGTTATGCTCTTATTCCTAATAACTACCATTATATAAATCTTGGTTGTAAGACTTGAATTTTTCAAAATATCAAATATCAGAGTGTCCTTCTTTTGTTCTATTTCTTTCTTTACTTAAAAACTTAATTCTTATTCATATCCTTGAAACAAATGGTGCATGCATTGATATTATCTGTCGTCTGATTAGAAAAAAGTGTCAAAGATTATCTCTTATAAGTATTATCTTACTTATGACTGGGAATTGGAGAGTCCAATAAAGCACGTGATAGAAACAATGTTTCACTCCCATTCATTCAAACAAGGCATTAACTAGGGGCCAAGTGCTTATGACAGAAACAAGCCACATTGATGCTAACTCTATTTGCCACAAGTCTATCAGTTACTGTATGTTTGAAATAAGATGACCAATTTTTTTTAATAATGTCTTTGCTAGATAGTTAAAGGAAAGAAAAGGGGCCACTAAAAGAGAAAGGGGATGGAAAATCCTAATAATGATGATAGTAGTCATCATGTACCCATGCCCACTATGAGTTATAGAGAGTTTAAGCCAGAGAATAACATGACTTGATTAACTTTTCAATGGCATTATTCTGGCTGCTAAGTGGAGAACAGATGCAGGAGTTGGGGTGGGATGGCTCTATAGAGAAGCAGGGAGAAAGTTAGAAGACTATCTACAGTGCAAGCATAACATATAGATGCTTTCAACTAGAATGCAGTAGTGGAAATGACAGAAGCAGATGCAGTGGAGATGTCTGGAGAACGAACTGTTTAGAGAATAGAGGATGTCTCAGGTTTTTGTCTTGAGTAACGAGGTAGACTGTAGTGCTTTTTTTAAAAACAGGTCTAGGGAGAGACAGACATACTTGTGCGTGGCAGAGCAGAAGGAGAATGGGAGGAAAGACTACTGTTTTGGCCATTTGACTATGTAGGTTTAAAAATACTTGTTATAGAAGTCATGGTAAACAAGATGTTCTGTCAAATACTATAACTTCTTCCTTATCAATCACTGTTTCCTTGATAGGAAGGACAATAGCCAGCTTCCCATTTCTGCTGCATCGTGTTGAGGTGCTTCTTGAGTAATTCCATATCTATATTCTCAACCTCTGGCTCTACCAGCTCCTTTCCCACAAATCGTTAATAATGCTCATATATCTCTTATTTTGGCAAGTAATACATCTCTCTATCCTGTGAGCCCCTCTAGTTAATGTCCTCCCCTCCCTTTCACAGCTCAGCTTCTTAAAAAAGAATATGAACCTGTTCATTTGAACTTTTCCATTTATTTTTAATTCTACTGCGCTACTGAGTGGGTGTTTCCACTTCCACTACATTACTGAAGCTGACCTCACAAAGGTCCCTAAGAAACTCTTAATTGTGATATCTTATGGATTATTTCGGCAAAAGTTTTTACTGGCTCCTCCACTTAAATGTGATGTTTCTTCACATCACTATTGCTAATTTTATTCTTTATCCTCTCAACACCATGAGTAATATTAACACTCCATTTATTAACTGTTGATGACCAACAAATCTATATCTTTAATCCACTTCTGTATTCTGACCTGTAGACCCACATATTCAACTGGTTACTTGGCATCTCCACTTGGCTGTCCCGTATACACTTCAAACAAAGCATGGCTAAACACTGAGCTCCTTACCTTCACTCCCAAACCTCCTCTTCTATTCCTGTGGTGGGTAGCATCACCATCCACTCACTGACTCATGACTCGCCTGAGAATCAACACTTGCTACTGCATTTTCCACATCTTCCAGATGTTATCACTGACCCACTCCTGTCAATACCACTTCCTTAACAAATCCTGCATCAACCCTTCTCCACTCCCAATGTGCTCTGGCTTTATTTTATGTCTCAGTATTACCTGAATGAATCATTCATCTTATTGTGCTTCCCCTATTCCTCCACTGCACTGCCTCCAAAGGTCTCTTTCAAAACTGCACAGCCCAGTTGCTCTCCTGCTTACAACCCTTTAAAAGGCCTTCACTACCCAAAGGAAAAAGTCCATGGAATTTAGTGTGGCTTCTGATTATTTCCAAGATCTGACCCCTCCTTTATCTCCTTATCTTCATTCTTATCTCTCACCAAACCCTATCTACATGCTCTAGCAGTAGCATATATCAGACCTGTTGTTTGATGTTTTTTTCTTTTTCCTCTTCTCAAAGTGCATTATGTCAGAAATATGGCCCCATCTCTACCCATAAATAATCTCTCTATCCATCCAGATTCTGCTGGACCTTCCCCACTTAAATGAATATCCCTTGATCAATCCTGGTAGAAGGGATTCCTCTTGGTTATTTTACTCCTGTTTGTACTAAGTTCTCATATAGCAACTCTAATATTTTATGGAATTCATTAATTTCATGCCTCTAACCTCACTCTACTGGTCTTGTCTTGATAACCCTACTGACATGGTTGGTGTTCAATAAATGATTGATGATTTATTCATCAATGTATTCATCATTTTATTTTATTCATCATTTATAAATGATTTATAAATAAATCATTTATAAATGATTTATTCAGGAATGAATAAAGAAGAATAATGAATTAATTACTGTGCAAATGATTTCTCCCAAAACCCTACAAAAACCCCTAATATTCCAAATAATTGTTAAAACTCTCCATGATTTACTTTCTAATCTCATTTTAAGGTAGAGCTCACTGAAAATAATACACCTATATTATATAAACTGTCTAGCATGAAAAGAACAAAATGTCAACACAGGACAAATCTACTAGGTCAACTATTGACAGACATAAGCCATTTCATGGACTTTGGCTACAGCTAAACTTGAGAAAACAACTCCAAGTTAAACTTTGAACTTCAGAGTTTAAGGAGAAGGAAAGCAACTGAAATAAACTGCATGTTCAGCTTAAATTCAATTGGCACTATTTCTAGATATGGCTTAAAATTCTGTTAGCTGTCTTGTTTCTTATTGCCAAAGCTAACCATAGGCAAAGCATGTGAATTGCTTCAGGTCTTCAGCACATAATGTTTTTTCAAAACATATGTAATGTTATTCATGTGGTTGAGTCAGAACTACACTTATCCAGTGGTACAGATGGAAATGATTTGTTCTGGAAAGTGAGATAGTTTTATTATTTTACCATTTTTACCTACAGAAATAAGTTCACATGCTAGTACATATGAGTCTCCGACCGTAAAATACACCCAGACATATTTGAATCTGAATGCCGTCATATTACAACTCTGAAATTTACTTTGTACCTCTACATTAATTACATTTGAGTCTCTATTTTAATTTTTAAAATACATACAGTGTATACACTTATGTTAATTGCAAAAGATTCAAACAATACACACATATTTGATATAAGAAAGTTTCCCTTCCTCCTGTTCTTCAATTTTATTCCTTTCTCTAGAGGTAAGAGTTTAGTGTACATCATTCAAGTTATTATGTTACAAAATTACATATGTGGTTTTTAACATACATATGATTAATTCTATATATTGATCTATGTCTTGCATGTTCTCTTAATAGTGAGACTTAAAGATATTGTTGGTAGAAGTATAAACTGTCAAGAAAATTGTTGAAGGGTGATTTTAAAATTCAGCTTTTAACTAGCAATTCCACTTCTGCAAAACAAGGCAAAAACAGTGGTATTTCTTGCAGGGTTGTTAGAAATAATGAAGTAATGGAAACAATATAAACATCTAATAATATGGGAATGTTTTAATATATTATGATATATCCATACTATATAAATGTAGTGAACTTATGTACTTATAAGTTATTTATTTATTCTTCTGGAAATATTAATTTAGCTTTATTTCTAAGCAATATTCCTCAAGAATAAGTCTAGTGAAAGAATATCAGTAATTATAAGTTCTTCAGTGTCAGAGAAAAACTCTTAAGATAATAAAAATTTCTGGTAGATTTCAGATTGAAAAAGGATAGGATTTAGTTTTTCTTAGAACTCTCACCCACTAGGGGTGTAGTTATAAAGATCATTAGGCTTGGAAAACTAACTTTGAGAAAACTGACTTGATCTTTCTCAGCCTCAGTTTCCCAATCTCCAAATTGGAATAATAACAATGATAATTAAGTATGAAAGCACCCAGTGTAAAGAGCTACTCATAAAATGTGTTTAAAAACTATAATGAAAATTCCTCCTCCAATAATTCTTTGATGAACTCAACTACATTTTGATTATTTCAGTTCTTTAATACCTACCAACTTAATTTAGACAATAAGTAAGGACAATTGGTTAATAGAACAATAGGTCTTTCGTTAAGGATGATAATTTATTAAATAAAACTGCACTTTAAGTACAGCACTTGTAAAAAAAACAGTCTCTTTTTTAGTGACATTGAGTTCATCTTAATTCACTATTCAGCACTAATGTATTTTTAAAAGGTAAAACAATTTACTTCAAAAATGAATGTTTAATCTTAATTGGTTAAGTACAAAACTTACTGAAAATAATAGCTCTTTTCTGATAATAGTTTGCAATATGTTTGCCATTTGTTCATATCTTGCTTTCTATTTTTATATTTATTGTCATACTATAAAATAAAATACTTGTAAGATATGGGTCTTCCTTTCCTTTTTATCACTTTACCTAACTTATCCTACTTATCCTGCTCATGGAATGTGCTAAATAAATGTGGAATGGTGGAAAACAAATATTGGTGTTATATCTACATTACTGTAACCTCTGACAGGAAATAAAATGGTAAAAGTTATCATGGTTAAGAAAGTTTCACTGACCAAATTTATGCTACCATTCAGTTCTCACACCTGTTTTCAGCCACATCTTAAGCATCTATTTTCCATGGAGGTGCTAGAAGGGCTAGATGGTGAAGAAGAGATAAAAGGGTCCTGATGGTTTGCTAATTGGCAGGTTCATGTTTCTGCCTTCTCTTAAATAATACACCTAGTAGTATAAATATCTGGGACCTGTTAATCACCTACATATCTAAGCCAGTCCTTATTTACCAAAATTAAGGGCAAGGAAACGGGCCCATGAGCCAGGTTATTCAAAAACAATTAATAAAGGCAGAAATACTAGATGTGAAATATGATAATGAAAGATAAAAAAAGCTTTTCTAAATCTTCAAAAAAGGACTTAAGAAAAAAATAAGAAGCACTTTCAGAAGTATGATATAAATATTAAAAAATATTCACCTTCTCTCAAAATATTAGAGAAGAGATAGCTAAATAATTTACTTAAAGGAGATAAAAAGAAGAGGAAACAATTATTCTGTAATTAAAGATAAATTAAGAATCTTATAAATAAAAGATAGTTTCAAATGTAGTATTTTCTCAAAAATATCATTTAATCTATTTCATATTCCCTCCTTTGAGAGATTTTTTGTGAATCATTTCTCAAAATCAGATTCAATCAATATATTCTTAAGATGGTGGTTCATATAAATCACCTCATTTAATTCTCTCAACAGCCCACCAGGGTAGGAATTATTAGCCTCATTTTACTGATGATCAATCTAGGCTCAGAGAAGTTAACAAACTTGCTTAGAGATATCATGCCACATCTTCAGAGCTGGAATTTGAATCCCCATTTTTTCACTCTAGATTAACAGTTTTTTTTTACCGCATCACGGTTACTTTAAAATCCTTACATAAAAACGCTGTAAGAATGAACATGATTACTTTGCATTCATAGTTTTAGTTGGCTTTTATTAGTCAACAGAAATATTCCCATTAGATATGTTAAAGATAGCTTTTATAAAACAGATAATGACTACCACTTAATAAACCCAGCAGTATAAGGTTATTAGATATATCACATTCTTCCCATGTGATAGGAAGGGGCAGGAGACTCTGAAATGAGTGCTGTATTGTCTTTTTGTTGTTGTTGGGTTGTTCTGTTTAAAGAGAAATTCTCTGTAATTAAATAGCAATCAGGCACTTAAAAGACAGGCTGATCTCAGTACTGTATTTAAGTAAAGCAGACAAAGATTGCATTTTCCACTTTGTGGTCTGGACACCTGGTGCACAAGCTCCAGCAAGAGGGTCAGCATAATTGAAACCATCCTTCATGTGCCTGTCACATAAACAAGACTCTGTGTTCTGAAAACTCTATATAACAAAAATAGATAATTTTTTTTTTGCATTACTGTTATGAGTGCCAACGTTTGTCCTTAGTTCAATTGATCTTGTAGCCATTTCCATAGCTTTATAAACATCATTTTTCACTTAATAAAAGTACCTTGCATTAGCAAGGCTTAATTATGTTATGCAAAAGCCACAGGGATGATTTTAGTTCATCCAGACATTCTTAATCTGTATTAGTGGAAACATGTTACAGGCCTGATGAGAAACTCACATATCATTATCCAATCTCAACAGCTGCTTAGCTCAATCTTGCTATAATCAAATCTAAGCTATCATCCCATCATTTCTAACCTGCCATGTTCTTCTGCATTTCTACCAATTTAAAGATACATTTTAAGTCGTCAGGTCTAAGGCTTTGTACTGTGACTAAATCTGTTTCACTAAACCAAACATGTTCTTCTCCTAACATAATTTAAGACTGCACTATATACATATGTACAATTCAATTTAACTAATTACATGTGTTTGCTAAACATCTACTACATCCTCAGTGTTACTGGAACTAAGGACCTCTGGGTATTACAGAACCTGCTATATATTCAGAAGCAACCAAATCCTACCAGGGAGAAAATAATTTCATTTACTGTATATGTCCAATTTCCATACCTTGATTTGCCCAACTTACTTAAAACTGACAGGAAAATGTCAAAGTTTCAGCTCAGAAATCTACTCATTAAATAAATATAAGCGATATGGGAGGCATTCATTTTTAGAGCAATATTAAATTCTTACTGAATGTAATTTAGCCCTTTGTCCAGCTGGATTTCACTTATCCAAAGTGCTGGTAAGCCGGTACTTCCACCATTTCCGTTGGAACTTTCCTCCATAACTGAACAAATTTCACTGCTAGATTGTATTTCCTGCCTTTCAGTTCATCTTCTTCCTGATGCTTATTAAGCTGCAGACAGTTACCTTAGATCTGTAGGACCTAAAATTAATTTTGCTTTGTTTTAGAAATCTAGGGGAATCAACAGTCATTTGTAAATTTCCCATGAATAATAAGCTTGTTCTCAGAAGCTTTTGAATTGTCAACATTATCATACACATTGAATGATGGTAATATTATTGCTTTTGACAAGCAAGGGAAAAATTATAAAATAGTAGCTAAAATGTTTAATCTTTTCTGTACACATCTGGAAACTTAAGGTTTCTCTCTTTGGAAAAAAAAATGTAGAGGTGAATGAAAATTCTACCCTTGTAAAAGAACCAGAAGATACATCTTACCTCTTAAAGGAGTTATAAAAGGATAGGAAAACAAACCAAACACACTCTCACACATACTCATTCATCCTAATATTTTGACTGATTATCCACCAAATCGTTTAGGACTTTCGAGACACTTGACAAAGTTTATTCTTACTTTAACGTATGCCCATAACCCCTAATTGGGAAATGTTTTATTTAATCATAAATATTTTGGCTGTTCAAATCATGCCTATATGAAATTCACTCTATTTTACATATCAAATCCCTGTAACTACCCAATGTACTTCTCCAAACGATTTACCCAGTTATTACATACACAAACTTAGCCCCAGAGTTGTTTTCACTCCTAACTTTCCTTTTTTTAAAAATTTTGTTGCTTTGTTTACATAATAAGTTATGTGTCCTAAACAGTTAGTCCTTTTGTAGTACGATCCTACAAGGTAGGAGAAATGGTTTTGAGGAATACCTTCCCCCCAAAAAAATCAACAAACAAAACAATTTTTTCCTTCAATTGCATATTATTTAAAAGTTGGTGGGAGTTAGCCTTTAAATTTTATCAGAAAACAAACAAACAAAACAGAATTGTGGTTTTATTTGAATTCAGCAAGCAAACTTTAAGAAGAGTACCTAATCATTACACATTTTCAGCCTAATCCTCAAATCACAGATTCATAACTTTGAAGAAATACCAAAATAAATGCCAAGAGATTTATAAAATATTAATGGATGGTTTTAAGTAGACTGGTATGATATAATAAGAATTGCAATGTGGGAAAAAAGCAACCAATTATAGAATACAATTTTTTTCTTTCTTTACCCTTATCACTGTCCCAGTATTTTACTTTACTAAAATGCAAAAACTGTATCATTCCCCCAGGTGGTGAAAATTGAGACTGGTAGCCTGGGTACCAAGACTCCTTTACAGAGCTTTTGAGTGATCAAAAAGACACAACATAGGACATGGGGATTAAGTCAGTAGAGCTAGGTCATAGTATAAAAATACTGGAGAGACCTCAAGAGTATTTCATACTTCTCTCTATGTATGCTGAAATATTATAATTTGGTCCTCAGAATAACTCTATGCAGTGGATAGAGTGGTTATCATGGATAAAAACTAAGAACTCAGACAAGTTTTGTGGTCAACAAGAGAGTAACCTAAGCTAAACCCATATTTTCTGATAACTAATCAGTCCTTTTCCACTCACTTTATCAAAAGGATACCGTCAATGAACAGGAATGAACAAATGTTATCTCAGTCACTTTTAGGATGTCCTGTCCCTCTCTCTTCAATATTTTGAAAATTTATCCATTATTAAAAGGAAAGCTACACATTAGATCAAAGCATTTTAAGAACACATAAATGCTATCTATTACTGTAACTAAACCCATTTGAAAACTATATTATGAGATGAAATTTTTTATAATACATTTTCATTTGAATTCTGCTAGTCTATTGTATTTCCAATTGGCAGTCTCAACTTATTTTCAACATAGCATATAATTTGCTTAATGGAAGTAAGATTATTTCTCTGAAAGTTGGAATAAAGTAAATCTTCGATCTAAAAGTTACATATTAATCTTTTTTTTTTTTAAGTACAGGTTGTTTTTTGTTTTTTTTTTTTAATTTTTGGCTGCATTGGGTCTTCATTGCTGTGCAGGGGCTTTCTCTAATTGTGGTTAGTGGGGGCTACTCTTCCTTGTGGTGCGCGGGCTTCTCATTGCAGTGGCTTCTCTTGTTGCGGAGCACAGGCTCTAGGTACGCAGGTTCAGTAGTTGTGGCGCGCGGGCACAGTAGTTGTTGCCTGCGGGCTCTACAGCGCAGTCTCAGTAGTTGTGGTGCACGGGCTTAGTTGCTCCACGGCATGTGGAATCTTCCTGAACCAGGGCTCGAACCCGTGTCCCCTGCATTGGCAGGCGGATTCTCAACCACTGCGCCACCAGGGAAGTCCCTACATATTAATTTTAACACCATGGTTGTCACCTAAACTTTGTTACCTCTTCTCTGCAGGAACTGATGAGGATCTTCTGTTTTGACTTTAACAAGGGTTAGACTGTCTTCTTGGAGGTGTTAAGATTTTCAGTAGCTAATGGAAAAACATTCTTAGGGCAGAGCACCTGGAGGCCAGGCTTCAAATATTCTCCATTAACACTTTCTGATGTTTTACATCTGGTAAATTGTTGCTAGCAGGTCTAATGAGAGTTGAAGAGGGTATTTTACTCCTCAAACATTTAAATACTTCCCTTGCATTGTAAAAATGGGGAGAAGTGGCCCTCAAAGCCCTCATTCCCAGAGAGCATTTTAAGTAAGGAATATTCTTTAACGTACAGAGGAGACTTCATGTGCCACTTGAGAAGCGCTCTGGTATTACCCTCTTCTTCATTGAAGTATAACAGAATTAAAAGGTCTGATGAAGACTTCAAACTCTCTAAAGTTATTTACCTTTCTGCATAATTTCAAAACTATCTATATCCTGACAGTAAGTCTAGAAGAGAATGTGGAGTGAGGACTTTGGTCACGGGAAGTTACTTAGAGATAAAAGGAATACATTTGCCTACTTAGGGCTTAAAGGATGGGAGGCGACCTATTTTGTATTATTTCTTGTTCAGAAATTGTTTTTCAAAATATGGTAATTTGTGGCTACAATAGAAGTTAGATATCTCTGTTGCACTTCTCTGAAGTTCAAGGCCCCAGAGATGTCACTGCTCAAAGTTCTTGCCTTGGTAGATTTTAACACTCCCTTAGCTAATGAGATCAACTATAAGTGCTCTTTGAACTCATCAAATAATTCCCAAGGATTAACCATCAAGAACACTCTGTCGGTGAAATGCAGAAATCTCTGGATTTATTCACCAACACAAACAATCTCAAAGTCTTTTCAAATCTACTTTTTCAAATGTTTTGCATTAACTGTTCTCTCATTTCCATTCCCACTGCCTTAGTTCAAATAGCTCCCCGCCACTCCCATCCCTAATTTCTTTCCATTCTAATGTGTGCTGAACACTGCTTTCTTTCCTAAGCATATGCTGCAGATTTTGCAACGGCTCCTGAACTATAAACAGAGTGTTTAAGGTCTGTTACGTTGTGGCCCCCAAATATCTTTCAGACATCTTTATTTCTGTACCTATCGTAGACTGTCATCTCTAGCCATTTGATACAGCCTGTTCGCATGTCACTTTTCATGCCGTACCCTCCACCTCCACGTGGTGGTGAGCCCCTATCTATGCTTCAAGCTCTGCTCAAATCTCGCCTTTTCCAGGAAGTTTTTCCTTCATAAGAGGTTCTTTATCCCTCTATTATAGAACCCAATACATCTGGCCTTGCATTAGCATTTATTTACATATAGTTTTGTCTAAGAATTTGAAGGCAGAAGGTATGTCTTGCTTATAGAGATACTCTCCACAGTACCTGACTCAGAGATCTGTACACACAATAGAAGTGTGCTACTTGAATAAGTGGTTGAGGTTTTTTCTTTTGGAAGAACAGACAGACCACATTTCCCAGATTCACTTGCGCAAGGTATGGCCATGTGGCTGAGTTCTGAAGAGAGCAGAGTGTGGGTAGGATTGATGTTCCATGTCAGAACTGTAAACTCCTTCCATGTGTGAACTCATAATTTGAGGTTGTGGGAGTCGATGTTGGTGGAGCTGCAAGAGGAATGAGCCTGAGCAGAAAGCTGCCCAAGGCGTACTGCCCTGGACGATGCTCTGAGTAAGTCCTAAACTTCTAAAATGCTGGGATTTTATCCATTATGTCAGCAAATGTGGCCTTCCTAGCATAGGTCTGCAGACTAATCACCCAGTTATTACTGTGAAAATTAATAAATATTGCCATAATGATCTTATTTTTGGATAGATTTGCTGGAATGACCCTACTATGAGTGGAATGGCCATCTTTTCTTTTCTCCAGGGCTGAACCCATCCCCAAGCTTTTGCTTGGATCTAACTAACAGTTTCTACATTTGGACACACTTACTCTTCTGGGAGTTGCTACATCTGTATGGAATTGGTCTACAGACACTCCTGCTAGCATTGAATCCATTTGGCTAGACTTTGAAATCTGTAGCCATGTGTCTCAGTCCTTCCCATCACTCAAGGCCTAGCAGGTGCTTTGCTCTTACATAATATTTATTATCAAGTCTTTCAGAATGTTTTCGCCTTGCTATGTATTTCTATGGCATTCATTTGGTAACACTTTATATTCTAAATGAGTCTTTATATTCTGACTTTTCTAAAAAATGTCAAAGAAACTCTGTTACTTAACTCTCCCTAATTCCACTCAACTACTGGTGAGCAGGAATTATGTCAGATATTCCTCTGTGGATCCCAAAGCACCTGCCAGAGTGGCTGGAAAGAGATTGGGAATGTAACTAGTCCGTTCCTAGTTTGCTGATAGGGAACACGTAGCATTCCTCCCAGTAAAACAAGTTAAAGCATTTAGGCTAATCCCCCCAAAAGTTAATCTATTTCAGTAGTCATTATTTGAAAAAAATTAAAAAGAAATGGGATATAATAGCATTATAAACAATAGTCACACTTTCTGCAAAGTGAAGTGAACTAAAAAATGCAAGAACTTTTTGAAAGAGGCAACTGTGTCTTAGTTACCTTTGCCTCCCTGTGTCTAGCAAGTGAGGGAAAGATTTGATGCTCCAAAATGTATGATAAATGCAAAATTTTCCCTATTTAAAAAATTGAATCCCTTGGCTCTAAAAGCATTAAAGAAAGTCAATCCCCCAAATTTTCCTGAAGATTAATATTATTTTAAAGTTACATGATTCATGAATAATCTTTAAAAAAAGTTCCAAGGAGTACACCTTCTGGTTCCTCATTTTTAGTGGTGTGTGCTGGAATTTCCAAACCACAGAATTCATTTTGTCTTGATCTAATTCAAAGTATCTCAGTAACTTAGGCAGATAAAATATGAAATACAACATTCCGTAACGTGTGTCTATCACTCTACTTGTGTGTGTTTGTACATGTGTATCAAACATCAACGTTGCTTTTCTAAATTTCTGTCTCTAACTAGTCATTTTTTTTAAACATCTTTATTGGAGTACAATTGCTTTACAGTGGTGTGTTAGTTTCTGCTGTATAACAAAGTGAGTCAGCTACACGTATACATATATCCCCATATCCCCTCCCTCTTGCATCTCCCTCCCACCCTCCCTATCCCACCCCTCTAGGTGGTCACAAAGCACTGAGCTGATCTCCCTAACTAGTCATTTCTAATCACCCAATAGATGATTAAATTGATTTGCTAAATGTATAACAGTGATTAAAAGTTTAATAACATTTAGCAAGCATTGATCATCTTTTCTATCCACAGGAGAAAAGAATTCTAAATGTTGATTAAAGTGTCCTAAACCTAGATGATTTAAGCCATATTCCTGTGACATTTTCCCCTATGTAATTTCTAGTGCATAAACAGTACAAATGAATATTGATTGTAAAAATCTTGCTACATTGTGGTGATATCCTGCCTTCAAGAACATATGAAATCTAATCTTACTAATTTGCATCTGACGGACAAGAAAATATTGAGAAGGTGAGAACAATAAGAAAGCCAATTATCAGTGTTTATAAGACATCAGAATTTAACATAGAAAATACTGATGTCAAAGAATACTGTATTTAGTTATGAGGTTTAAATGTTTGCCTCTTCTTTGTTGAGGGAGGTATTCTACAGAAATTGGTGTGAAGTTTCTGCTGAGGGGTGGACTGTGTCAGCACTGCAGAATAGTGTAGGGAAAACTCACAGCAGCAAGAAACGGCCATACAATCAGAGTAATGAAAGACTGTGCAGAGATCTGAAGGCCAAAAGGCATTTCACATCAACGTAACAAACTGCGAGGTGTGAATGCAGAAATCAGCTATGTCTTCCAGAAGGAAAGGTAAGAGAAGCCAGACAAAATAAGTTAATGCAATTGAAAGGCCAGAAGAAAATCATAAAGACACTAGTGCCCTTAGAGGAAAAACAAACTCAAAAAAATATCCCAGAGAAAAATAAATACTAGGGAGAATGGGCTTGCTTGGAGACAAGTAAACAACAACAATACCTCAAAAAGGCTCAATTAGACATATCTTGGATTAATCTGAGAACCAGAAAATTAACAGAAACTATGAATAGTTTTATAAAAAGAAACTAAAAGCCTTGAAAGAACAGAAAATGTCATAATGTCAAGGTATTACTTTCAAAATGCAAAAAATCCTGATCGCTCTGGCCATGATTTCTCTATACTGATGTCATTTCTGATAAAAAGATGTGGTTTAGGTGGGCATAGGCAAATATCCAGACATAAAGGACAAAACATGGAAAAAAACAGAATCAACTTATCAAGAAAAATACACTTGCCAAGAAGGGCTGACAGCTCTATGATTTAATTCATGGATTAAGTCAGTGGATTAATGGAATATGAAAGATGACATACATGATACTAAACATTTAGTAAATTAATAGATAGCTTATAAACTACATGATTTTTCCCCAAAAGTTTCCATTTCCTTAGTTATTCCATGAAGTATAAACAGTATTTCTACTAGGGACCAGCAGATGTTAAAGAAAAACCAAATGACGTAATTCAATAGGTGTTCACTTAAGGTTTTAATTTTGTTAATAATTTTATGACTTGTCTTCCTAATTTCATAACTGTGACAGTGAATTTACAACCCTACATAACGACCCAACACAACAAAAACAAGGGAGTCAACTAACTTAAAAATTCGGAATTTTGAATAGCAAGTTAATAAAAAAGAAACCTGTCCTGAAAAATATAATCTGAAACACATTTCTCAGTCACTTTACAAACTCAGGCATGATCTAGAACTGGGCATGTGGTTCCCTAGCTATTCTCTCCTGAAGGAAACCATATTCCTCTTGCCATGTGGAACAGACGTTATGCTTCATCACTTAAACCACTCTCATTATCACCCTCTCTTACATAGGGTTGGTGGACCTGTCTACTACCCACACCCTGAAAAACCCCGGCACAGATTCAATCCCATGACACAGTTCTTCTCTCTTAGATTTGGGCTTCTCATATTTGCTGGTGGTTTCCCACAACAACTCCATAATTTCATAATTGTTATCAAGAACCTGATACAACCCACACAGCTCTCACCCTCAGTAGCTTTCCTGATTCTTACTTGGGAAAAATGAGGTCATCCTATACGAACTATTTACACCCGTGCCCATCATGCCCCTCCTTCCAGCACTAGGACATGCAATAACCACATCTCTATATGCGTTTTCTAGTTAGGCTATAATCATGGTCAATTTTCTCCCCCGAATCCTTAAAAAGATAACTCTCCTTTAACTCTGAATCTCTGAATTAGCAACTTTCCTCATCCTATTTCCTTTTTTTTTTTTTTTTTTTAACATCTTTACTGGAGTATAATTGCTTTACAATGGTGTGTTAGTTTCTGCTTTATAGCAGAGTGAATCAGCTATACATATATCCCCATCCTCATCCTATTTCAACCAATATTCTAGGCTTTCAACTCAACTGCAAATTCTTCCCCAAAGAGGGAGATCTCAATATTTTGTCTTTCAAAGGACCCTTTTCAGTTTTTAACATAATAGATTTTCCCTTGCTAGTCTAGCTAAAAATAGCACTTCTATCCTTTCACTTTTTCTTCTTAGTACTTATTACTTTCTAATATTATGTCACATATTTATTTGTTAATTTGTTTAGTACCTATCTCTCCTTTCTAGAATATAAGCTATTTGGTAGTGGATTTTTTTTAAAATGTCTGTACACTTACCACATAGAATAATGACCAAATAGAGGAACTGCTCAATAAACATATTAAACGGATAATCTAATCTAATCTAATTGCTAAGTATTGTTTTAACTTAAAAAGTTGGTGTTATTCTGCTGGTTGTAACTGCTGGTTATTCTCCCAAAATTCACTCTGCCCCTTTTCCTAATCTCATGGCCTCCCAAGTGGAAACTAGATTTCCCAGTTTTCTCACATCCAGTTGTGGCTGTGTGACTAAATTTAGATGAGCAGAACAGAACAGAAATATCATATATAATTTCTAGGCTGTCTTCACCTTAAAGACAGGCTGCTGTCCCTGAACTTTGGTTCTTTATCTCTTCCTGAGTGAGCTCAGGAATGCCTGCAACCCAACCAAGGCAATAAGGCAGAAGGAACCTGGGTTCCTGAATGAACTGGAGGAGCAGAATGGCACCATTTCATACATGGGCTGGCTTATAATATGAAAGAAATAAACTTCTATTTTATTCAAAGGACTTAATTTTGGAATCTTTTTCTTACAGCTACTAAGCCTTTAACACACTTGACTTCTATGATTTTCTCTGCTATTGCTCGGACCACTCTTCTTTTTCCCTTTGAATTCCTTCTCTTCTGCTGTCTGTTCCTTAAATACTGATTTTCTCAAGGGTACTTTTCTGGCCAACTACAGTTTTTTTTTTTTACTCCAGTTTTATTGAGATATAATTGACATATAACATTTTATAAATGTAAGATGTACAACATAATGATGTGATTTATGTATGTATACACTGTGAAATGATTACCACAATAAGCTTACCTAACATTCATCACCTCACCTCACATAGTTAACAATTTTTTTTCTGGTAATGAGAACCTTTAAGGTCTACTCTCTTAACAACTTTCAAATATACACTATTGTTAACTGTGGTTCCCATGCTATACATTACATGCCCAGGACTTACTTGTTTTAGAAGTGGAAGATATCCACCTTCACCCATTTCTCCCACTCCCTTCCCCCTACCTCTGACAACCACCAATGTGTTCTCTGTTTCTATGAGTTTGGTTGTTTTAGATTCCACATATAAGTGAGATCATATGGTATTTGTTTTTCCCTATTTGACATTTCATTTAGTATAATACTCTCAGGGTTCATCCATATTGTTGCAAATGGCAGGATTTCTGACTTTTCATGACTGAATAATCAACTAGGTTCTTAATTTAACCAAGTGATTCTTAAATTTTTTAGTCAATGACAAGTTTGATAATTTAATGAAGATTATACACACACACACACACATATATATATATACACAGAATATAAACATTGGCCATTTACAGATAACCTGAAACCTGTTTTGAACCCTCTAAGTAACAATAGTAGCCATATGAAGGAATTTCTTGAGAAATATACCAATTGTCATGGTTTTAACTACCACTCATCTCTCAGGATATTTTTCTATCTAAAGTAATATCTGACTTTTGACAGCCTTATTAAATCCTTTAAATGGGTCTCTAGTGTCCTTAGGATAGAATCCAAACCAGGCCGTTCAAAACTGAGCCAGTACTTATCTCTAAAGTTTCTTCTCAACCACTCAGCACCCCTAGAACTCTATTCCATCCAATTTGAACTTGCAGTTCCTCAAACTCACCACATTCTCAATTTCATAATATTGCACACCTTTCCTTTGCCTAGAGCCTTCCCCATGCTTATTTGGCTATCTTTACTTCTCAAACATGCTTCAGCCTGAAACCCAGGTGCCCTGTCAATGAATATGCTATATCTCCCAGAATGCCCTTTTATACTGTATCCACTCTTTCCTCATTGTTATTTAGTTCTCAGCTTCTACCTCCCATGAACTCAAGGATTATCTGCTTTGTTCACTTTTACATCCCCACTAATACTTGTCACAGTTGATATATAGTAGGCCATTAAAATACATGTTCTTTAATTACAAATTTGCAAACTTTCCACAGCTATAGAAAACTTGATATATAAGATGCTGGGTAAAACGTAGGAATAAATTGTATCTCCTGATGCATGATTCTCAACTGTTTTGAAAAATATTAATTTTTCAATGGGAAAATAAATATCTTCTCTAAATTCCCATAATGCTTTATAACTCTATTAAAGTCACCTGTAAGACCAAGTTTTCAATGGATAGACTGTGTGTTGTGTTCATGTTTTCATCTCATAGTTTGCATCACAGTTTCTTGCATATCCTGAAATAACTCCACAGTATATTACATGACCAAAGCATGGTTTAAAGTACTGTATGTAATGAGATGGGACAAAAATCTATGTTTTTTATTGCTTTATACTCAAAAAGACACTCTGCGAAGGTACCTATGGTGGGGAGGAGTAAAGCAGATGGGATACAATAAACAAATAATGCCAGAAAGTCTACAAGAAAAAGACAAACAGTCTAACAAAGAATTGGCAAAGGTATAACAAGCAATTAACCGGAGAGGGCATTTGAATTGTCAATAAATAAAGTTGCATTCACATTAAAAAATGAGTAGCGTATTCTTTATAGCTAAGGTCTCCATTGCTCATCTACTTTCAGAAATTCATTGGAAATCTTTCTGAGTTCATTAGGAATAAAAATAAATCAAACTGAAGAAGTTTAACATACAGTTTTACTCAACAGATAGCCAAAATTAAAACACTGGGCAATATTAAAGGTTGAAAAGAATGTGGGTAAAAGGGTACTCTAATAACTGCTGAAGGAAGCAGAAATTTGTACAGCACCTTCAGAGGGTAATTTTACTATTTAGGAGAGTAATTTGGAGAGTCCTAAAATTGAGACCACATATCTCTTACAGCCCAGTACTTTCACTTTTGGATATAGACCCTAAGAAAAATCCACATGCTCACAAGGGGACATATACAAATGATGTTATGTGCAGTGCTGTTTGAAATAGCAAACACTTGGATTTGCTATTTGCAACACATTTGCCTCTAAGTGTACAGTGCAGAAGCTCTTGCTGTACTACTCATATATCTTTGGCATTCATATTGACGTTACACATTGAAGGAATTTTACTGCAAGCACCTGACACTCTCTGCCTGAGGGTGTTCTCTAGCCAAGAACATACCTGAACTGTTAGGAGGTGTGCTGGAATTCTAGAGTTAATGGTCTCAGGAGTAACCCTCAACCAATGCCAGATGGGAATTTTGGAGACAGACCCAAGCTTCCTCGTCCTTGAGTTATACAACTCTGAAGTGGCTCACAATCTCAGTCAGATGGTAGGAAATGTGTTGATGTTATCAGAGAAATGATCAGAAATAGAAATGCTTAGAAATAGAATCAATATTTTATAAAGCTTAAATGTGTGGGAGAGAGAAGTATAAGGAAGGCAGGTTTTCACATCCTGATTCTGTTTTGGGCAACCAGGTGTATGACAGACTGAGATCAAAAAGGGTTCTGGCAGGGAGATGATGATTCAGATTTGTACATGTTTTGAATATGAAGTGCCTGTGGCTAATTGGATATACTGATTTACAGTTTGGGAGAGAGAAATGGGCTAGAGATTGGCTAGTAATGGTATCTGAGTCATGGTGATGGATGAGAACAAAGAAGAGAGGATAGTAAAAGAAAAGGCAGATCAGGAAGGAGCACTGAAGCTCATGAATATTTAAGAAATGAGCAGAAGGTGTTCCTACAAATGGAAATGAAAGCAAGAACTAACATGATAGAGAAAAAACAGTGGTAAGAAAGGAAAATAAAATACTTATTTTATAAATGTTCTACTCGAGGACATACTGGCAATAGCTTCTTAGAAACATGTCTTTATTTTCTTTGTTTTCAAAATCTAAGACTACTTCCAAGCAGCTGCTGCTTTGTCTTTATTCTCATCTTTCTTCATCTTTTAAAACCTTTTGATTTTCGGAAACTCATTTCCCACCCTGCTAAACATACCCTTTGCCAATATTGTCAATTTGAACCCTAATCCATCAAAACAGATGTTTTGAAAAGATACTAATATTACAAATTGGCTGCAAAGCCACAAAACAAGACTTCTGAAACCCTTACAAAACACCCTCCTTCCTTCTTTTTTTCACTATTACAGAAACCCATCCTTGGGTGAAACTGTAATATATATATAACTGTTGTATAGATACATGATATGTATAATTTGTATACTGTATACATATATATATAACATGTATTATATATAACTGCTAATAAAGTCAAAAGAACAATCCAAAAACATGTTCCCATGCCACATACCTCACACCCTTGTACTGTCCTTAAGAATAACTCTACTTTGGATTTAGAATAACTATACCAAAAGGTCATTTTGCAAAATGCTTTGTATTTTACTGAAATTCTATGAAATATATTCACTTACACTTACTAAAGTATGTGGATATTGTAACAGAACATTTACCTATCTGTTAGACACGCACTTGACATTCATCTTTAGAACTTTAGCTATCAAAAATAATAACGTTGCATTCACTCAAAATACAAGAAACAAGAATTACATTTCCTTTGTCGTTAATTCACTTCATGATTTGTAGAGTCTGGTTTTATTTTGGCTTTGGTTGCTTTTTTACTCCCTAGAATTTGCATATTTAATATAGTTAAGCACAGGGCTAACTACTTTCCATACATTATCTCATTCAATGCTTAGAACAGCATTATGAGACAAGCATTGCTATAAATATTTTTGATGGGAAGAAATGGAGACTTTTAAGAAATTAGAGACTTTTCCTAAGGTAATAAATCAGTCAGAATTTGAACCCACGTTTTCTGATTCCAAAGCCCATGCGTAGGGAAACTTGTCAAGATATGGTTTGAACCTCTTGCCTTTGCTTCCAACATATAACTGTAATAGGTAAAATATTAAATGAGATCATATAAAAGTGATATCAAAACCAAGCCAAATCCTTCTGCAAACTAGAGAAAGAATAGAAATAGAAAGTGAGCTGCAATGCACCAGTTGGTTGTTGGAATAAGAGGCAAGCATTTCCCTATCTGTAAGGTAACTAGAGTGCCACACTTGCCCCACAGGGAGTGAAAATCAGTGCCATGTTTACTGATTAAAACCTGAGTGCAAGAAAACAGGAAGCTGAATAACTGACTACCTCCCTGGAGCCATGGTTTACACAGAGCTGCTTAGTAGGGAGGCCAAAGGCAGCAGCCATAACCTGACAGTCAGCAACTGGAACAAACTGCTAATTGACTTGCTGACTAGATACATGATATCCCCATTATCAGAGATTCTGAGCTGGGGATGGAGAGTGTGCAGGGCCTACTCTATGAAAATAAGGGTGGGGTGGGTCTAACAAAGAAAGAGAGAGAGAAATTTTTAAAAAAATTTTAAATCCCTCTCACTCAAGTTAAGCTTGAAAACCAAAATTCCAAGACATGTAAAATCATATAAAAAGATTTCCAGCAAAATTTTTTTTTAAAAGTCAATGAAGTCATTCCAGATGACATGAAAATAATAGATCAATTTCAGAATTTCAAAATAAGCATGTTAGTAGCCTTGAAGAGACAAAGTAAGAAAGAACGTCAATACAATGTACAAAAAAGTAAGTAGAGATGAAGCAATAAAAGTGGTATAAGAATCAATTAGAATAACCAGGAAAAAAAAATACAGTTGAAAAAAATTCTGGAATGGATATAGTCAAAACAAGAATTAGTAAATTGGAAGATATCTCTTGAGTAATTCACAAAAAATGTAGCACAGAAAGATTATAATATATTATGAACGAGAATTTAAGAACTATGTATGATATATTGTGAAGCTTCAACATATATATACTAGGATGTACCAGAAAAAGAGATTAGAGCTAATGGTAAAAGAAGCCATATTTGAAAAGAAAATTTTGAAAATTTCCATAATTTAAGAAAGATGTGAGTCCTAACATCAAAGTGTCTAGAAAAATGAACAACCACTATGCTCTCTTCCCTGTAAGGAGAATAATAAAAACCATATGGCCACTCTCTAGGAAAGCCTTTGAGGACAAATAATTTGTCAGAGATGATAGAATCTAATCCTATAGATTCTGCCCTATATTTTGATAGAATAATTCATCTTTAAAAGCAAATTGATGAATGTAATTGAAACAATAATACAGCCAATATGATATTCATCCTCAATAGAGAAGGCATAAATTCACTGGAACAGATGTCTACTGCTACCAGGGTACAGAAAAAACCCTTATATTTAGTGACCATGAGATTTAAGGAAGTAAGTCAAAGAGTGTCATAACCCTAGCATATGTCCAGGTTACTCTGCCACTCTGTCTCTGAGCTCATAAGTGCAAATGTGAAAACACACACACACACACACACACACACACACACTGCAATCTGGTGTGATATAGTAATGTAGGGGAAGGACAATGAATCACCAATATGTTTTATATAGAAATAAGAGAGATAACTGTATATTAATTTGTGAACATAGTTCCGTTGTTTCCTATTAACCTAATAAAAAATTTAAACATCTGTGGAAAATTAAGCCTTATATAAGAAAACATATACCTTCTTAAAATCATGGTTTTTAAAATAATGCTATGGTTGATTGTAGTTATTTTTTTAACATGTTTATTGGAATATAATTGCTTTACAATGGTGTGTTAGTTTCTGCTTTATAACAAAGTGAATCGGCTATACATATACATATATCCCCATACCTCCTCCCTCTTGCGTCGCCCTGCCACCCTCCCTATTCCACCCCTCTAGGTGGTCACAAAGCACTGAGCTGATCTCCCTGTGCTATGCGGCTGCTTCCCACTAGCTATCTATTTTACATTTGGTAGTGTATATATGTCCATGCCACTCTCTCACTTCATGCCAGCTTACCCTTTTCCCTCCCTGTGTCCTCAAGTCCATTCTCTATGTCTGCATCTTTATTCCTGTCCTGCCCCTAGGTTCTTCAGAACCTTTTTTTTTTTTTTTTTTAGATTCCACATATAGGTGTTAGCATACAGTATTTGTTTTTCTCTTTCTGACTTACTTTACTCTCTATGACAGACTCTAGGTCCAGTAGTTTTTAAAAGATGTCTTCACCTCAGTAGCCAATCAATAAGTAAATATGAATGGAAAAGACTGAAGACAGTAGTTTAAGATTAAATGTGAGTAAAACTTAGCAGCAGACCTTTCTATCTTTTGTTTATCACAACTTAGGTACTTCCATTAGAGGGAACCCCATTCTTTTGTAGCCCCTCCCCAAAGCAGGGTAACTTCCTGAGTTGTTGTTAGAGTTTATAGCTGAGGAGAATAATGAAGTTCTCTTTAATTTTTGGTCTCTGGATTGGTTTGAAGGGAATAAGTAAGGCATAAACATTTTTTTACAGTCTTTATAGCAAAGGGAGAAATTTTCAAAAGGCTTATCTCTTGGCAAAGCCTTTAAAAAATCCTCAGTCACACTTTAACTTTACTTACATATTAAAAGAAAAACTCAAACAATTTACATCTCCTGTTTTGACCATTCATATCGAGATCATAACAAAAGACCTTATTAAAAACACTGGGTGATTCTGATGAGAACATAAGTTTAGAAACCTCAAAATGTTCATGTAAATAAACATTTAAACCTTTTCTCTTAAAAAAAAAGAAGGTTTTCACCCTCCTGCAGCACTAATAAACAGCTAGGAACTGTGTATGTAGGCAAAAGAAAGAATGAATGTAACAGGTGACAAACATAATGAACTTGTTCTCTTAGAAAGGGATTTGTCAGTCACATTTTGTAATTGTTGAAAGAAGCTTGTATCAAATCATAAGAAGAGCTCAAAAATAATTATCCTTCTTATATACAGTATAAAAGTCAAAACTATTACTTAGTTCTGCAACAGTTAAGTTTTCCATAAATCTTTAGAAAAGAAGAGCTAAGTAGTACTTCAAAATTGCCCTGTAAGCGAAAACATATTCTTTTTTTCTTAAAAGCTTTCCTCCTTTTCTTGTAAAGTTTTACAGCTTCACAATTACTCCAATATATTTTTTCCGTTTATTAATTTACTTTAGCAAACAGAAGCTTTAAGTCTCAAAATATAAGGAGCTTACTTTAGTAAATTTCATTTTTAAAATTATTATTCAAAATTTGTATTACAGAGGTGCTCTTTAAAAAGTCTGAGCATGAAACACAGTAACAATGCAGCCCTCTGTATTCTATCAAATCAGCAGTATGGGAGACATATTTTTCACCTTTCATTTGGTAACATCTAATGCAGTCACCTTGTTAATAAAGCTGCTTTCTAAACAAAGTCAACAATAGCAATAATATTTTGGCACTTACTAAATTCACAATACTGAATTTGCAGTTTTTGCAGAAGAATCTCTTCTATAACATTCTAGGAATACTCCTTGTAGACTCTGATTTTTTTTTTAAGAAGAAGCACATTTACAACAGGATTTTAAGTATGGCTAAACTAGGAATTAAGCACAATTTATTCTCTGAGGTATTTTTTTTCCCAGAAAAAGCAAGCTTACTAACTTCCAAGATATTTGCACTGAAATAAAAACTACTCAGTATTGTTTCAAGATATTTAAAATTAAAAAACAAAAAACAGAAAACTGTGTGCAAAGTTTCTGCAGTGAAATGTGAGCAAACAAGCCAAAAAGAAACAAAAGAAGTTTGCATGCTGCTTCTCAAAATAAGCTTTAACAATCCTTTGCCAGGAATAACACACATGAACTATAAGAAGGCAACTGCTGGAATCAAAACACACTTACTTTTTAATATGTAAAGATGCACTTTTTCCCCTATTTTAGATTAAAAATAGAGGACACCCCAGTGAGTCTTGGTGGCAGTCAGATAACACACAGGCCCTGACCCTTTAACTAGCTGGAATTCTCACACAAAGCTCTTTTCATAGACACTGTGCTATATATTCCTGAGATAAGGCGGCAAAACATGAAGTCGTGGAGAAGTGACACAAAGTTGGACTAAATGAAATGTTTACATATATTCTGTCACACTGTTGTTCCTTTATTATCTATTCCACACATGATTTGCCTAAAACAATGTTTATTCAGGTTGAAGAGAAGCATGATTTAAACAAAAGGACAACTTTAAGAAAAAGGACACGCAAGACAATACAAATATTGTATTTCTGTTAGCATTGCCAAGTTTAATGTGAGATCAAGCAGAAACAAAACCAAATCGCCTAAGAACTTTTAAGAAATGCTCTTGCTATAATTTCCCTCAAAGCACAAAAGATTTCTTTACTTGTTTTACAACATAGAAAGTACACTTTAAATAATATCTTAAATCTGCACTCACCATGAGAAAGCAACGGTTGCGTAGCGTAACAGTGTGCTACTTTCTGCCCCTGTTCCATTTCAGTTTTGCCTATAGTTGTCCAACACCCAATAGCCCAGAGCTGCCACCCAGAGGCCCCTTCCACGAGCTGGCTTATTTGCCTGTCAGTCTGAGTCCCGGCTTCTGTATTATGCGGCTGTGCACTTTGCTGAAGTTCTAATATAATTTCCATACGCATCCCACAGCCTGAAGCAGGTAATTTGTTCTTTCAGTTCAATAAATACGCGAATCACTTTTTGGGTAACTCTGAGATCAGGCTTTAAGTTGTTCACCTTCAAGTGAAAGAGTTCTTGGTAAGAAGTGGGTGGAGAGAAGTAAGCTCACTACAGGGGAACTCAGAGTGTAATCAGAACGCAGAGAAACTTCCTCTCTTTTTTCCTTCCTTGCTAGGCTGAGCTGCTAGTGACTCTTTCACAGAACTTAGGAATGTAAAGGGAGGACGCAAAGAGGCCCCTCCAGACAAGCCTTTCTCAATCAATTAGCTTGCAGCCATTACTTGTGACCTTAGGTCACACAGCATAAGTGTGTGGGGTGTGCCTTCACGGGTCCCAAGGCTACTTATTACAGCTAAGATAACCAAAATCAAGCAGACACTAGTATCTAGAAATATTTTTAAAAGAAAACATGCTAAAGATATGAAATAGACCAAAGGTAAATTCCAAATTTCTTTTTGCAGGAGCAACAAGTAATTCAGTCAAAGATCTTTTTTTTTTTTTTCTATTAAGAAATCCAAAACAATATATTTTTTCCATGTTGGATCAAACAGGACTTAGAACAAAGCAGCAAAGCATTTCTTTTATATTAAATTTCAAGTTGGGAATATAGAAATGACAAAATAATGTATCATATAGTCACAAATATCACTTAATCACTTTGGTTCCTAGGTTTTGTTTTAGTTTCTTTTTTTAAAAGATACTGACATTATATCTAACTGCAAAGTTATACTACTATAAACAAAGTTCTCTAAGCTCAGGGAAATTGAAATCTTACCACTTTGGGAGATAGGAATAGTTATTTTAAACTCTTTCAAGATTACATATTATCTTAATGTCGTGATTTCTCTTATTCTCATAACTACTTTCATTAGAATTTTGTTTTGTTCTCTAGTTAAGACAAAATGCTTCCTCTCTTTAAAATATATATAAAAATGAGAGTTCAAAATAAAAGAAAATAAGTGAGACACTAAAGAGAAAAGCAATCTTTTAAAACTACAGGTTTGTTCAAACTTCATACACTAAGTTTGCATATTCCTCAAAGAAAACACTTTAAAAGTAACAGCCACCATCATTATCAGTAAGTTAGTGACACAAAAATATCAGGGAATTTTATTTCAAATCAAATTCATGCTTTTGAATAGTACGATCCAATTAAAGAGCACATATTTTATAGTAATTATATAGACTGTCACCCCCCCTCCAATAGCCATGATTCAAAGATGGATTCGCCACACCACATTTTCTCACCCTATTTACTTGGTGATGCCACAAAGCGTCATCTGGTGTAGCCCTATATAGGAATGGCAATACTGCATATAGATGCTGAACTTAGCATTTCCATCCCATTAACCTTTAGTTGACCAATGGAATTACCTTCAAATTGGACGCTGTCTGACTTAAATAAGACAAACAAACCAAAGACGCAAGAATGAATAAAGCAGGTGAGAGAAATAGGATCAGATAATAGTATCTAGTGGACAGGATCAGTTTTGAAAATGTAGTAATAAAGAACATAGTAGTTAGAGTGTTAAAATCAGTTCTGGGTGGTGGTTAAGGCGGAAACGGGTTTCCACTTTCTCCAATATACAGTAAGAGTCATTGATAGGCTTGGGTTGACATTGCCTCTAATTAAGTTGAAAAAGTAAAATAAGTTAATACAAATATCAAATCATTATATGTTGTATACCTAAAACTAATATAATGTTATATGTCAACTATATCTCAAAAAAAATCAAACCTTGCACAAAACTCTTCTCCCATGTAGTAACAAAAATAAAATTAAATAAAAAAGTTAGATGGTAATAATAGTAATAACAACAATAATAATAATGTCTTGGAACCTTTTAGTGATTCAGTTGCGGCTTTTTTATATACTGAAAACAAGCATTATTCCAGAGCATTTTGGGCTATGTGGGCAACAGAGATGCAGAAAATCAAGAATTCTAATTACTAAAGGGAAAAAAAAGAATTCTAATTACTGCTTGAAAGATACCTAGTCTTCAAAAATTCTATGATTCAATGCCACCCTGTAATTCTATATTCCATTTCATCTGTTATGAAGAACAAGCTTTGTTTTCTTTTTCCCCTATTAAAAAACTAACCACTAGTTCCTAACAGTCAACGAGGTCACCAGCCTTGAACAGCAGAAGTCTACAGTCATCACCTCAAGGATCTGGTGTCATTTGCAACAGAGTTTCTGCATGCACAAAACAAAAGAGTTTCTGATAAGTGCAGAAGGGTCACTAGTAACCTATATAAAACATAAAACATACACCAGCATTTGAAAGAGCTTTGGTGGTTTCATAGTCTAGAATGTCTTCTTTTATGGCCAGTTGACTAAGACAACCACAGACGTTTCTGAATTACACACAGGTTAGGAAAAGAATCCCCTTTGTGAAAGTGTGGTCTCTTACATTAAAAAGATTACTACCAGAATACTACTGAAAATAGTTTGTCAACTTGACCCCACTCAGTTGCATCTTCATTTTATGGAGAAAAAGTCTACTACTCTGTATGCAATGGTAATTTAATCAAACACTGCAGATAATTTTTGCCAAATTCAACTAATTTGAAAAAGATTTTAATAGCTTAGATAACTTTACCACGAAAACTTTACCATTTGTATTTAGAGCTACTAAGTTAGAATACATAATAAAAATGAAAATAGTTTTAAATTATCTTTCAATTAATTAAAAAGCCATTCAAAAATGATAGGATATAATATTTCTATATAAAGTTATAAGGACAATTTCTAAGCATCACATAACAAGAACAAAATATTAGTCGCTTACTATGCGGTGTTGAAATTTCCCACAGTAATTCTATTCTATATCTATGCATTTTTCCCTGCAATGCTTTGGAAGGTAGTCACTTTTGGAGAGAGGAAGAGATGAACTAAAATAAAAGGCTTGAAAAACATTGCTATCAAACTGCCAGTTTTCCAAGATACCTGATTAGCAGTCTGCCTTCATAAGGTGGTTTTACCAATTTTCTATTAAAACATCTACACAGAAAAATACCTCTTACAACAGTCCTAAAACTAAGATTAATAGAGAGAATTTCTTTACCATTCTTCTAAAGCTAATGATATTGGACTAAGAAAAAACAACAGGTGTCTATACATATAGACAGACTAGTCCTATTCATTTGAAAGTCAAAAAAGTATTTCAACATTTCTTAATTAACTGTATTCAGATTCACGGACCCTTTCCAACAAAATCCTAGATTACCATGATTTTATTGGGTATCAAAAGAAAGTGCTACTTCTTGGGACAAATAGAGTAGCATCCTCACAGCACCATCTTTTCCTATTTTGGCATTAGTATTTGAAAACTGGAAGGGAGAGAGAAGACTGGCATTTGACACCTTACTCTTTCCAAAATTTGGTTAAAGCAATGTAGATGGTAGCAGAGGTAGGAGGATAGTGGAGAAAGGCCCGTGTTAAGAATTGTGGCTTTTCCTGCTTGTGAAACAACAAGGTTTGAGACATAGGAGACCACCTTTACTTTTAAGAGAGCAGTGTTAGACTTCATGTATGCTTCTTGGTCACTAGCTGGGAGATCTGCACAGCAACCTGTCACCAGCTGGGGTGACAAGAAGGGGATTGAACCAGCAAGAAGTGGATGGTAAGAAAACAACAGGTGTCATCTGGTTGTAAACATGACATTGGATAGATCTAGGTTAACTTAGTGTTGAGCAAATAGAAAACAAATATAAAGTGGAAGCCTATATAAAAATATGATAGAGAAAATGGGAAAAGAACGTTATCAAAAGGAGAGCAATGACTGAATACATCATTTATTAAAACAGACATTTTAAACAAAATTATTGAAGACAGGACCCCTATAAGGAAGAAATGACCTAAAATAAAGACAAAGAAAATACAATGGAAATATACATTCTTAAAAAGAAAAGAGGGTATAATGGATAAAGAAAAAAATGAAATGACAATAAGAAATGATGCTCCAAAAAAATCATAGGAGTGATAAGGATGACAAACTTTAAAAAGTAGGGAGACAAGTTTGAAGTCTATAGCAACAGTGTAGGTGAGCTCTCTGGAAGAAATCCTGAAATATTTGACTCCACACATTTTATCTAAGATGTCACAAAACATCAGGAAAAATTGGAAGCATGCTATGGAAGAGAGAAAATGTCTATAAAAATATGAAAAATTACAACACAATGCCTGTAGGCTCTTACACATTATTTTAAAGGAACCAAAACCTCAATGAAAAATATAAAGAAGAGGAACAGATAATTCAAAGAAGAAATAAAAGAAATAAAAACTAAAGCAACATTGAGATATAGTATAAAGTTTTCCTATTATTTGACAATTTTAAAATTAATATTCTGGGTTAGTCTATGCTTATGAATGTATAAACTGGAACAAGCTTTCTGGAAAGCAACTAGTTTATATGCACCAAAATTCTTGCATTTTTTCTTTTTATTTATCTATTTATTGAACAAATATTTATTGATCACTTACTATGTGCCAGGCATTGTCTGCGGCACTAGGGAGAAAGTGTTTAACAAAATAGACAGAATTTCTGCTCTCATTTAGCTTAGATTCTAAGAGGTAAAGAGAGACAAGAAACAAGTAAATATAACATGTTAGATACTGTTGAATACTAACATGAAAAATAATGCAGGCTGAAGGGATAATGAATGATTTTGGAGATGGTAGACATGACATTTTACATATATGCTCAGGGAAATATCTCTCTGATATGATAATGTTAGATCAGTAACCTGAACACAATGTAGGGGTCTATCATGATAATATATGGGAGAAAACATTGCCAGAGAGGCACCTGCCAGTGAAAAGGCTCTGAGCTGAGGCATGATTCTCAGTAACATTGTATTAAAGATGTACTATAGCAGTGATTCTTTTGTAAGAAAGTCATAAGTGAGACAGACCAACATTTTTGTATAAAGTTGTTTATACTGTCTGCAAAACTGAAAATAAGAGTAGATCAATTTGTATTATACAGCCATTTAAAATCATTATTTTAGGAGTTGTTATTAATATTATTATTATTGAGTTGTGAACCTTAGGTAAACAAAAGCAGGAATAAAACAAACTCCAGATAATATATGATTCCAATTTTGTAAGATGAATGTCTTTGAATATAGTAAAAGGATCAGGTATTGAAATGTTGATAACAACTGTCATTTCTGTATAGCAGAATCATGGATTGTTTTACTTTTTGCTTTTTTTAAAAATTATTTTAATTTAACTGTATTTCTTTTATTAAAGAAAAATATTCATTAAACAAAAGGAGAGGCAGGCATTACTAACTTAGGTATACTCCAGCATTCCCTTTATCACAAACCTTGAAGCTTTCAACTTATTTTGGATTATTTATTCTCTCAAATATAGTCAGTTAGTACTTGAAAGGAGTCTTTTTGATAATTAATTGAAGAGTTACCCCTTCCCTTCCATCTCACTGCTTCTACCCTGTTACTTAAATCTATAGGAAAAAATTTAAAGTATATGTAAAATCACATTCATGTATGTATATACCCTTTGTTTTCTCCTTTGAGAGCATATGGCAAGTGTCATCTCCTTCACTCAGTGACAAATGCCCTCTCACAGCATCTACTACTTTGACCCTTAATTAGATCTTCCCAGACAATCTAAAATAATTCATGTCTGAGACCCTCCCTATCTATATGGGTCCCAAAGGATTGGGGCAGCAGCAGGAGAGCAAGAAGAAAATCTTACTACAGTTTAGGATGTGGGTAGCAAAACGGGTGAGCAAGCAGGGAGTTGAGTGAGGTTGCTTAACAAGAAAAAGTAAAAGAAGAAAGAAAAGAGAGAGAGAGAAGAAGGAAGGAAGGAAAAAAGGAAGAAACAAAGAGAACAGAGAACGCTACAAAAATGGTTCATTAATGTAGAGTGAAAGCTGAGTGAGTTAGTGGAACATAAAAGCAAAATCTCATGCTGAAGAACAAGAGTCCAGGTTGGCCCAAAGTACCCAGTTCAACAACTTTTGTTGCTTCAATAAATATATAAAAAATAAGTCTAGGTCCTATCCTTTAAAGATCTTGTTAAAACAAACAAACAAAGAAAACAATAAAACAAGTAAAGGGAAAAAAATATGGAGGTTAGAAATAGGAAAAAGGGGAGAGAGAAACAGAGAAAGAGCAGAGAGAGAAAGAGAGACAGAGAAAGAGATGAATTGGTATAATCTGAAAAAAATAAATGACTAGAATAGGAGCTAGGAAGGAAGAGAAAACATGGCTCCTGAAGAGGTGATACGAAATTCATATGTAACTGGTTCTGACATGTGTCGCTGTATCAGTATATGTAGAGGCTTTAGAAGAGAATGTGGAAAATAGTCTAATTGGACTGGAGATGGTGGCAGGTGGGGTTGAGAAAGCTAGAGTGGCTGGAAAGTATGAGTTTGATTCAGATCAAAGAAAATAAACAGATTTACAAACTACAGGGAAATGGAGAAAAGTCACAGATTGGGACAAATTGGGATGGGTCATGTGCCTTGCTTAGTGACAGGTAAAAGCTAAAGTCTGATTCTGTGCGAAAATATATAGGGGGCAAGTGCTGAGTTCCTCAGGGGAGGATCTTCTGTGAGGCCAGGGCTGAACTGCAGTCCTTCTATTCAGATTGTCTTGGATCACACATGGGATACTGAGAAGTCCCCATGCACACTTACGTCAGTAGAATCCATCCAGTCAAATCACTGCTCTAGCTCTTGGCAGCTAAATCTGCCTGGGCCCCAGAAACAGACCTAGGAAGATAGAGCAGTAGCAAGTTCAGGGAAAAGAAATTAGAAGCATTAGACAGATGTGCTCTAGTGTATTAGGGCTCACGCAGGGTAGCAGAGTTCAGGCAAGAGCTACAGTCGAGACTCTATTTGGCACTTACAGAGGAATGTCTTTGAGATAGAGCAAGACTTTTATGCGCAGGTCGTGAAGAACATGCTTCAGCTTGAGGGGTGTGAAAAGGCCAGCCTACCTGAAGTTATCTTTTCCTGTAGCTCCTCTTGGTTTGTCCTTCTCTTCCTTGGAGATTTTGATGTCAAAAATTCCGATAGTACCAAGACATTAATTCTAATATGGGTGAAAGACTATATCTGGAAACTCTTATGAAAAGAAATACAGAACACATGAAGATTACATTCACCTCTTTACAACTACTATCAGGCTTTAGACTAGGATATTTGGGACTACCCAGGGGAAATTCTGGGTTAGGAGATATTGCCAAGAATGGCAAGCCTGCCAGGATTAGTGGTGCTAAATTCAAGTTAATACTATATACCAGGGGTACCCTGGAGGGCGGCACAGCAGGAGGTGAGTGGCAGGCGAGCTAGTGAAGCTTCATCTGCCACTCCCCATCACTCCCCATCGCTCGCATTACCACCTGAACCACCGTCCCATCCCCAGTCCATGGAAAAATTGTCTTCCACGAAACCTCTAAAACCCTTGTTATACTGTACCCGAAGCTCTGGTTCTTGTTATTAACATTTAGACTATTGATTTAGATAATCCTAAAGAGTTAATCTTTGGCAACATACTACTGTCCTGAGGTTTTTGAGCCTAAATCCCAGTGACCAGACCTAAATTTCCAATTAGAAGAGGATACAGTGGGCTACTGAACACAAAGGGAGATAAAGTTCTGTGATTCCAGTTCTAAAACTTTCAATAAAGAGCTGTTTTTCAGATCCTAACTGCTATTTAATTAGATAGGGAAATTGTTGCCATGTTTGTCATTTTGCCCCCAATTCTTAGCTAAATTAACTTTGAAGCTTTTAATGAAAGGAAATTGATTCTAACTATGGCATGTGCTCAAAAAGTTATGGAAAGGTCTGAACTAAAGCGCTTTGGAATATATTATACAGATTACACATTATAAAGTTTATTCTTTCCTTGCTTTCTTTTTTTCAGAAAACGAAGCTCAGGAAGAAATAGTCACACGTGGCAGGTTACTTGTAAATATAGAGAACTGTAAAGACCTGCTATGAGGTGCTGTCTTTTTTAACACTTGCCAAAAAGAGAACACTTTAGTTTGCTGAATTCCAATGGAAGCCATGGACAATGTCTTGGCTCTTCCTTTTTACTGGCTAAATATGTGTTGAATTAATGAACTGTATATTACAAAAGGATAAAACAGTGGTATATAATTTTTAATGAGTACAAATCTATACAAATTTCTCCCAAGAACCTGGAATTGGGATGGCCGTCCTTAAAGATAGAAGCTCTGAGTATATTTTAAGAATTTTTTTTTTTTGATGTGGACCATTTTTAAAGTCTTTATTGAATTTTTTACAATATTGCTTCTGTTTTATATTTTGGTTTTTTGGCCCGAGGCATGTGGGATCTTAGCTCCCCGACCAGGGATCAAACCTGCACCCCCTGCATTGGAAGGCAAAGTCTTAACCACTGGACCACCAGGGAAGTCCCTCTGAGTATATTTTAAAAGGCAGAAAGTCCAAACAGTGGACAAAAGACTGTTCTGGGCATAAAGATTGGTAGATATGTGAAAATGATCATTTAGTGAAAGAAAGGATGAGGAAAATTAACCAGAGGTTTCCATTGACTGGTTCCTTCATACCTCACATCCCACTAGACTTTCTGCACCACAAGGGGCACACTACCTAGAGGTGATCCAGCAGCCAATCTGTTTCTCATATCCATGACTTTTCTCAGATTATCTCCAGTGTTTGGAGAGCCTTGCTGCCACAATCTGTTCCACTGTTCCTCTTTTTTCAAATAACTTGTTCCTTCTGTTTTTGAAGACGCAACAGAGGTATCACTTCCTCTGCACCTGCCCAGACTCAATTGGATCCCTCTCCCCCAGCTTCCAATTGCACTCTGTGACAGCTAGCATTGCACTTACCACTTCCACTGAGTGTTACAGTGCCATCACTCTGCCTTTTTTGTTTCGTAATTATCTCTTCATTCCATTCTCTCGTCTTTGTCTCATCACCTCTGCTTTGGTTCTGGTCATTGTCATCTACCGCTCACCTGGTCTCTTACAAGAGACCCCAACTCATCTCCTGGCTTCTCTTCATCACTTAGACAATCAAAATACTGCTAGAGTTTTCTTCCTGATGGGTCATGACAGTTTCCTGCTTTAAGCCCATTTTTTCTCCATTTCCAAAATAATAAACATCTAAACTTCCTTTACATAGCAGAACTATATTTATCATAATCTGATTCCAACCTTTATAGTCTCGTGACCCTATACACCCCCACCCTTAATCTATGCTCCAGGCATATTAAGTGTCTTGCCATCCAAAGAAATTCATGCTCTTTAACATGTGTGTGCCTTATGTGCAGGCAGTTCTTTTTATAAGATGCTTTTTCCTTGTTTATTTCTCCATAAAACTCCAATTCATGTCCTAAGACCTTGCTCAGGTTCTACTTCATAAATCCTCTCAGTCTCTGTCAAGCAGAGCTATTTGCTATGTGTCTGTGAGACCACAGCATTTTGCTCATATATCTAATTTAGAACTTACAGTATCACATTTTAGTTATTGATTTTTATTTCTGTTTTTGAATTTATGTCTTACACCAACTAAATGTTGTTTTTGTTCCTTTTCTATGCCAATAGTTGGTGAGCTCATGGAGGGCAATAAAACTGCTTTATTGGTTCTATATTTCCAAAGCTTACCACAATGCCCAACACCAAGTAAATAATCAATAGAAGGGAAGGGAAGGGAAGAAAAGAGAAGGAAAGGAGTAATATCCATTTGACAGGAGATACTATGTAATACGAGGAGAGGAATAAATGAAGACACTGTTAAAAGTTCCATAACTGGGAAAGCTCCAATGCTTCTGAAAGTGAGCATACTCCTCATAGCAGGAATAGAATTATGAGAAATAAAACTATCTTAAAGAATTAAAGGATTCCAGTTTCAAGAAGGTGAAATAAATATCTTCCTACATCTTTCTTCTTTCAATAGTCATCACAAAGCATGAAGGAGAAAAAGAAACTCTAATACAAATGGTGTTTGTTTCCTGTGACTGCGGTAACAAATTCCTACAAACTTGGTGGCAGAAAACAACAGAAATTAATTTTCTTACAGTTCTGGACACCAGAAGTTCAACATCAATTTCACTGGGCTACAATCAAGATTTTTGGTAGGGCCATGTTCTCTCTGTAGGTTCTGCAGAAGAATCCTTTCCTTGCTTCTTCTAGCTTCTGGTGGCTTCTATATTTCTTGGCATTCCCTGGCTTGTAGCCACATCACTTCAATCTCTACCTCTATCTTCATATCACCTTCTCTGCTATGTGTATCAAATCTCCCTTTGCCTCTCTCTTATAAGAACACTTGTGATGGCACTTAGGGCCTACCTGGATAATCCAGGATAGTCTCCACATCTCCAAGTCCTTAACTTAATTACGTCTGCAAAGACTCATTCTTCAATAAGGTAACATTCACAGATTCTGGGAATAAGGACACGGACATATTTTTGGAAGCCATTATCAGTCTACCAAACAAACCCAAATATTTTCTAAGACTAGGGACTTTTATAACTCTAAACCACAATCTATAAAGGCAGAAAGTGGGTGGAATAGTGGCATTTTATTTAACAGAGTGGAATAAAGACAAACCAAAGGTAAATAGCAGATCCTAATTACAAATAACAAACATACCCGCACAATAATACTCAAGAAAAGCTCAGACATTGAAACATCCAGGTATTGTCAAAGGTGGGGTTGAGGCTAGGATTTGAAAAGAGACAGACTGTTTGAAAAACGGTAAGAGGAGCAGTTAGACACCTATCTATGATCACACATCCACTATAAAGGAAGCAGAGGACTAACTTCTCACTTCTAAAGGAAAGAAATGGTATCTGGAGAAATTGAACTAGAATGGCCCTAATCTATAACACAAAAGGCAGCAAAGAGACATGGTACCAAAAATTGAAAGGTTACTTGAAAGTCTAAGTACACAGAGAACTCTGAACCCCAACCTTCCCTAGCTAAGTCCCAGGGTGTTTATATACTCAAACAAAAGAGTAAGAATTCTTCTCTTGAGTAAATAACTGCCAAAAGAAAAATAACGTCAGATACAGGTGTTAATGTGTCTTGCCCACCAAAAAAGCTAACTGCCAACCTGATGGATCAAAAGTGAAGCCTTCCTGCTGACGAACACCCCTCCTGTGCACAAAATTCTAATTAGGTTTTCAGTGCCGCCTTCAAAAATATGATTAGAAAGTCAAGAATCATCACTGGGAATCCATCAAGGAAAAAACAGGAAACAAAATAAGTGAAAGGAATGAAGGAACTCAGAGAAATAGTGAATGTGCAGTGAGAAGACTAAAATTTCAAAGAAATAATAAATAATGTCCCCAAATATGAGAAAAGATATTGCCTTGGTGAAACAAGACAGGATGCAATTAGAAAAAAAATAAAAGAAACAAGCAAAGAATAAGAAGTATGATTACTAATTTAACCTAGGAGCATCACAAGTAAAGTTTAGTAAAAGTGTTAAAAGATAATGAAGAGTAAACTGAAAAAGAAAAATTAATAAATAGAGGGGAGAAAAGACTTTTAAAAGTAGATAGTCAATGGAGATAATCCAGCACTCATAAATGTTAATACAAGAAATGGAGATTAGAGAAAATGTTAGTGAAGAAATTATTAAGGACATAACACCAGGCAATTTCTCATAATTGGCAGCATGAGCCTCCCGACTGAAAGGATCTATCAAGTGTCCCAAGACCAGGGATGAAGAAAAACCCACACTAAAACATATTCTGATAAAATCTATAACACTAGAAATAAAGATCTCAAAATTTTATTAGTGAGAAAAGTAGGTGATATATAAAATATCAGGATCAAAATGACATTGGTCTTCTCAACAGCATAAGAAGCTTGAAGGTAGTAAGAAATATTTTTAAACTTCTGAGCAAAAATTATTTTAGATCTATAATTCTATTCCCAAAGAATTCAATGAAGTATCAGGTAGAATAAAGACATTTCTCAACGTACAAGCTCGTAAAATATTTATCACCTGTAGAACCTCTTTCAAAACATTACCAGAAAATAGATAGCTAGTGGGAAGCAGCTGCATAGCACAGGGAGATCAGCTCGGTGCTTTGTGACCACCTAGAGGGGTGGGATAGGGAGGGTGGGAGGGAGACGCAAGAGGGAGGGAGATGGGGATATATGTATATGTATAGCTGATTCACTCTGTTATAAAGCAGAAAGTAACACACCACTGTAAAGCAATTATACTCCAATAAATATGTTAAAAAAAATTACCAGAACATAAGCTCCAGCAAAAAAAAGAAAAAAAAAACTAGTAAAAGGAGAACATAATTTGTAGGAAGAAGAGGCTACAACATCATAAAGTGAAAAAAGTAAATTTCAGAATGACAGCCAAAAAAACCCTGAATGACATCTCTTTGCAGGATACTTTAGAGAGCAACTAGACAAGATAAAAGTGGGAGGAGAGGGCCCAGGAAGGATTATTTCAAGGGAAAAAGTAAGAAAAAATTCTTGTTGAATGCTATAGATGATCTAACCAACTTGCCTACCTAGAAAATTGAATAGAGAAGCATTTTATAAAGATTTTGAAGCTTTGGGAAAGATAGCAAAAAAAGAAAGGAAGAAAGGAAGGACGGTAGGAAGGGAGGGAGGGCGGGAATGAGGAAGGGAGACAGAGGGGAGGAGGAGGAACTGGGCAAAAAAAGAAAAATAAATAAAGTACTTATCTAAGGGAAGACAAAAATTCTACAATGAGGGGAATATCAATATATCATATCACCAGTCTCAGAAGTAAACTCTATTTGTACAGTCTTCATATTTAAAAACCCAGAAATAAACTAAAATGGTGATGTGGCTATAATGGAAGAATAGAGAAAAAATTTTTGGAGTTTTAAGAGACTTTAAATTTTCATGTTTACCAGTAAAAATTCAATCAACAAGATCTAAGTTGAGGAATCATAAGCAGACCTATGCACATTATTTAAAAAATACAGAATTAAAATAAAACTTAAAGAAGCTGAAAGTGATTTCTCTCTTGCACTGATGCGAAATGGTTTATTTCCTTAGGTATTTTTTTACCTTTAAACTTATTTGCATTTTAAATATGTGTGCATATATTTATTTGATAAAAATAAGTTATTTTTTAAAAGAAATATTAAACTTATTTAACATAATCCTCTCTCCTTTGTTTAGAATTATGTCAAATCAAATAGGAATATGTTCTCTATTTTCTTTAAAATATTTCCACGAAAGTAATTATATTACTAATATAAGTTTATTAAATGAATGAATGAATGTATAAATGTATGCTTTAGTAAAACATTCTGCTCTTCATAAAGAAATGAAATATTAGATACAGTGTAATATTTCTAAACAAGTTATTAAATTTGATATTAAATATAGTTCTTGAAGGAATCTGTAGAGCACACTTGATAGAGAAAACAGTTTCTTTTTTAAAGGGAATATGCATTCCTAAAGTTATTTGTATTATTTTTACCTGACTTCCAGAATATTTCTTCAAGAGAAGCACTAGTTAAGTATTGTTATTCATTCCCATCTTCATATCATCTATAGGTGTACCTGTGCCAATTTTATAAACTTGTTAATAAGTCTTATTTATCTTCCTTAACTCTAAAACAAATTTAATGCAAAATTATCTTTCAGAGTATAATGGCTCTTTAAAAATAATATTCCCACCAAACACAGAGAGCAAAGTACAAAGAGTTTACAAAACAGGATGAGATTCTCCATTATTATTTCTGGAGAGCATCCTAGTCTGATGTTTTTCCTTCTGCCATTCTTAGAGAAAGTACATTATCCATAACAGGTCAGTCCAAATCCTACTTATTTCCTCAGAAATAAGGGTCAGGCAACATGCAGTATCCTTGGGAAAGGAGCCTAAAATTACCAAAAAGGTCATCTCAGTAAGACATCAGGAAGCACAACTGTTTCCATTGACACGAACATAATGAAAACAAAATGCTCTAGAACTATGTGCTTTGTGAACCACAGTTTGTAAAAATATCACACATGCTGTGTTTTGACCACCCAAGAGAAATCAAAGTCACTGTATCACTCTACAAGCAACTCAGTCCTACTGATGTTTATGATTCTAAAATCAGGAGCATGTTCCTGGGACACAGTCAGTATCTGCTAGGGCAATGTTAGAAAAAAGCTTTAAAATGCCCTCTTTGTTCCTGACCTGCTATGGGAATTCATGGCATGCGACATCAAAGGAGAAAATTCAGGTCACCTCTGTTGGATGTAGTCATGTGGGTGTGTGAATTAAAAACATGCAACAGGGAACCTGACAGGTTCCTATTTCAATCCAGTCTCTTCTTTGACTCCTCTCAAGGTGATCCTTATCAATAATCAAAGGAGAGGCCTCAGACCATTTTCGGGATGTGCTGGTTCTAAGAAAAGTGATGTAGGAAAGTCAAATACTCCAACACTTTCAGGAAATGACCAATAAAAAGGCAGGCCAAAATCTTGGTAGCTCAAAGGGAAAAAAGAATGTCTGAGAATATTTCTGTTTCACCCTGAAATAGATGAGAAATCAAGCTGTTCAGGCACAGCTGGAGAATGTGTAGAAGTGAGCTGTAGTGTTCCTACTTTAGCTTCTCAAGAAGCTAAAGGTTTTGATGCTATTAGGACATAGCTTGAAAGGATGATGTTTCATAGTGAGCAAGTGATCAGCCATCTAGCAGCTAAGATCAGTGGATCCTGTTGAGTGGTCAGACCCTCAAAGGAATGGGTCACTTGTGTCTAAGAATTCAAAGCTTATATCTTACAGCTGATAAAAGAGAAGAGATATCAAAACATGGTAGTCTGTACTAGTCAAAAACAGTGGTCAACTGATAGATGCAAGGTAAGAAAAAAATAAACAAAAAATAAAATTTTTTTATTTGAACAAAGTTTTCATTTTCATCATTCTAAGGCACTTCTGCAATTTGAGTTTCAATTTTCTTCTCACCCAAATTGCTGTGTCACCTTCTTTCCATCTAACAAAATCCTGCCCATCTTTAAAGGCTCCTCTCAAATTGTACCTCCTTGGAAATTATTTCCCTAACCATCCTAGATCATGGCAGTCTCTACTGAACTCATCTAAGGCTCTCTCCGCAGTTATCTTATGCTATCTGGAGATGTTGTAAGTGTATGTCTATTTGTTTAAGCCAATGCCTTGTCTCCTTTGTTACAGTGCAAATCCCATTAGACCAAGAACAAAGCCTTCTGTTTTCTGTTTTAATTTCTTACAGCTCACGCCTTCATCTTACACAATTAATATGTAATGGTTGACAAAAGAACCAACATAAATTTTTTCATTTAGCATAAGTAATATTGGATGGCTCCTGCTTGTCTTAGAAGACATGTTACAAAGAAATTTATGCAGACCTTGTGAAGAAATAGTATCCAATCTCTTAAAGCTTTTTTTTTTTTTTTTTAGTTATTTAGGAGCTTGGCTTAGAATAAATGATAAACAATAGATGGATAATATTTACAGAGAAGTTTCTGAGTTGCTTGTCAGTAATTCTACAAGTTACCTGGATAATTATGAGTTCGGTAAAGACTTTCTTTGTAATTTGTTCCCTCTACACAAGAGCAGGCTGGGTCTGAAAAATACCTTCAGACATGTTATTTCATTTAAATTTTTAAGAAATGAATTGCTTTTTAAATGATACCAAATTCAAGGTAATATATTAAACACTGACTTTCTTAAGCATGTCTAAATTCACACCTAAGTTTAGTTCAAAGTTAGATATGGTTTTTGAAGATTAATTTTTCCTCAATTAATATTCGAATGATCTGAGAAAAATAGGTCTTAGGAGAACACAAAGCTTATAAACTAAGAAATATTATCAGCCATGCACAGAATAAAATATATTAAATAAAAATTAAACTTGAGAAACATGAGAAACTCTTCTATGTTCATAACCAACTTGAAAATACTATAGCAAAACTTTCTGAAAGAGCTTTCATTATTTGTATGAATTATTTTTTGCTTACACCATTTCCAATTATAAATTTACACATTTAAAATGAGTAAAATAAGAAAAACACTGTAAAAGACAACTGAGTTACATAAGGACTTAAATACAGATTTGAGGCTCATTATGTGGTCAGCTATGTGACAGCTACCTAGTAGATAAAATTATACAGTCCTTGCCGTCAGAAAGAGGAAAAAATGAAATAGACACACATATAGGGAAAGACACCTGAGTGCAAATAATACAGATTTTGATGTAAAAGAGAGAAAGATATAAATCTATGCTCTGTTGCTTTCTACCAGAGGGAACTTGGGAAAGTTACTTATATTCACTCTGCCCAGTTTCTTCACCTTTACAACAAGTACAGTAGTTCCTCATTCCCTGGTTGCCATGTGAATTAAATGAGACATATTATACAGAACACCCAGCAAAATCCATGGAAAACTATGGTCATTCAACAGGTGTACGCTCCCTTTCTGCTCTACCCAAAGATGTATCAGTTCAAGACGGCAGAGTCTAATCTTACTGGAAAGAAAAAGACTGCCACATCCAGACAAGGTTTTATAGAGAAGGGAGGAATTTAATGGACCTTTAGGACAGGAGAAAAATTGCAGCAACAGAAAAAGTGTTTAGAGAGAGTAAAATGTGTTTACCAAAAAGTAAAAATATAAGTAAAGGTGAAAATACACATAAGTGGAAAGATAAAACTGGATGGAAGAAGGGCTTATGTGGAAAAAATAATTACATATAAAATAAGTAAAAATGTAAGAAGAGGATGGGACCATGAATTCCAAGTGGAAGAGTGGGGACATCTTGGAAAGGCAATGAAACCTCCTGAGCATGGCAAAGAGAACTTATTTTCCCAGAGATAAATGCTAATGTTGTTATCAAACTAAATTATTACTACTCTAACTATGAAGCCTTTCCTTTTGGAAATGTACATTTCTTTCAATTACTGCAAATAAACAATTACCTTTCATTCAAGTTTAAGTTGAGTTTTTACATAAGAGAAATTTTTCTAAAGAGCATTACTATATTTTGCTCAAATAAATTATATTGTGTTTTTAAGAAATGGCCAACAAGGCAACAAAAACCCTCTCAAGTAATTATTTGTAAGTATGCAGAATTTGGACCAGGCAAGAAATAGCAATGCATGTCTAAGTGTAGTACTCATAAAATGACCATGGTTTGGGAAGCAGAGCAGATCATTAACTAAAAACACTATAATAGATTTTTAATGGCCCTCTGTGGAATTCTTCAGATACAATAAAAACCCTTTGTAATGAAAATAAATAGCATATATTATACTTACTACTCAGTAAGAACTTATTTTATATACCTGCAACATTTTTCGACAGGAAGAGTCACGCAGTCTAAAAAGGTCCTTCCAAACAGGCTATTTTATTTATTTTGCCCCTCCTCTCATAATTTCACCCTATTTAAGGTAATGGTGCCTTTCTGTTTTTGGTGTATGATACCTATTATCATCTATAGCTCATATGTAGTCTCGCAGTTCTGTTTCAAATGATGATTTAACTATCCTGAAAAAAAAGGAAAAGGAATTTTGGTATTCAGAGCAATATAAGACCAAAGTGCCTTGGGTCTACCCAATCCTAGAATGCTATTCATTTTTGAAAGCTCAGATGAACAGAACTTACTTTCACTGACTAAAATGAAAGCATATTAAAAACTCAGTTCAGATGAATTAATAATAGTAATCCACCTTTCTTGCATTTATTCAGGATGTCCTGGACTGCTTAGTTTTATTGAAAAGGTGGAGGGGGTTGGGGGGAGAAACAAACAACTTCTATAAAATGAGGAAAACAAAGTGTCTTAATATCTCATTATTTTATATAATATTAATATTACTCATAATATTTCAAATCCACTTGACCTTGGCACTTCAATAAAATAAATAATAAATCTATCACAGAACTGTTTTGTTTTGTCATACTCTTACTTTGATTTTGAAATCCTGGATCATTCTTAAATTTAGTCTAATATCAAGAAAAGCTTGCATTTTGCAGTGACTTCCCTTCTAAAGCACTTTTTAGATTTATTTTATGCATAATCAAAATAGGTCTGAAAAGAAACCACTGACAAGGTCGCTGATGGAGAAAGCTGCTGTAGCAGACGAGGCAATGGCTTCCCAAATGACTCTTTCCAGCGAATAGAGGACAAGATCGTTTCCAGAACTCTCAAACCAGTCTAGGACTCTATGTCCTAAGCCATGCTCCAATCTCTCTAATTTATCTGAACCTCAATCTTGTCTTCACAGGTTAAAAAGAAAGTATAAATCTCAACTAAATCTGGAGAAGAAAGACCCATAAAAATTAATAAAGTCCTCTAAAAATAAGATATGTGAAGTAGCATTAATAAAAGAGATTTTTTTCTTTTTTCAAATTGGGAAGTATGTTGAGATAAGGAAATGACTGCCAAGCATAAAAGAGGAAACTGAGAAAAGGTCCTTGAATGAATGCATGGGCAGGAAGCAGATAGAGAAAAGTTACCATTTTAAGAACAGAAAGCACAAGAAAATAGAATAAAAATGGAGTCTGGAAAATTTACAAGCAGCTCATGCAGCTCAATATCAAAAAAACAAACAACCCAATCCAAAAATGGGCAGAAGACCTAAACAGACATTTCTCCAAAGAAGATATACAGATTGCCAACAAACACATGAAAGGATGCCCAGCATCACTAATCATCAGAGAAATGCAAATCAAAACTACAATGAGGTATCACCTCACCCCAGTAAGAATGGCCATCATCAAAAAGTCTACAAACAATAAATGCTGGAGAGGGTGTGGAGAAAAGGGACCCCTCTTGCACTGTTGGTGGGAATGTAAATTGATACAGCCACTATGGAGAACACTATGGAGGTTCCTTAAAAAACTAAAAATAGAACTACCATACGACCCAGCAATCCCATTACTGGGCATATACCCTGAGAAAACCATAATTCAAAAAGAGTCATGTACCACAATGTTCACTGCAGCTCTATTTACAATAGTCAGGACATGGAAGCAACCCTAAGTGTCCATCGACAGATGAATGGATAAAGAAGATGTGGCACATATATACAATGGAATACCACTCAGCCATAATAAGAAACGAAATTGAGTTATTTGTAGTGAGGTGGATGGACCTAGAGTCTGTCATACAGAGTGAAGTAAGTCAGAAAGAGAAAAACAAATACCGTATGCTAACACATATATATGGAATCTAAAAAAAAAGAAAAAAAAAAATGGTTCTGAAGAACCTAAGGACAGGACAGGAATAGAGACGCAGACGTAGAGAATGGACTTGAGGACACGGGGAGAGGGAAGGGTAAGCTGGGACGAAGTGAGAGAGTGGCAAGGACATGTATACACTACCAAATGTGAAATAGATAGCTAGTGGGAAGCAGCTGCATAGCACAGGGAGATTAGCTCGGTGCTCCGTGACCACCTGGAGGGGTAGGATAGGGAGGGTGGGAGGGAGACACAAGAGGGAGGACATATGGGGATATGTGTATATGTATAGCTGATTCACTTTGTTATCAAGCAGAAACTAACACAGCATTGTAAAGCAATTATACTCCAATACAGATGTTAGAAAAAGAAAATAAAAAATAAATAAATAAAAATGAGTTTGGTTAGAACAAGAAGTGTGTTTTAAAGTGAGGTCATTTGAATGTGTTCTTAGCTTCAGGTATTGATGCCTATTGAAATATAGGCATCGGCGAAGAGAACACCGTGTGTTCTCTTGTAGTAGATACTGAGAAGGACTCAAGGGCATTCTAAAAAAGAAGCAGCATCACTCATGGGGGCAGAAAGAAGGCACTGTAAGGGATGAACACAGATTGTACCAACTTCCTCTACTATACAGTAACAACACCGATATCAACAGCAATTTATGAACCACTTATTATATGTCACGTCATATTTTGTATTAAGTCTTTTAGTCCTCAGAACGATCCTAGAAAAGAAGGTGACATTATCCTCCAAAACCTAGCTGCAGGGAGTTTAAGTAACCTTGGTCAAGTCAGTGGCAAAACCAAGTTCTGAACCAGATGTTTTTAATGTTTGCTGGCTTTCCGTATTATTATTTTTTATTGTTTATAAGATTGGTTATAATTCTGTCCCTTAAGGGTTTGTGTTAGTGTATGAACAGCACCTGGGCCTATATGGTATATTTGCAAGTCTAAGAAAATTGGTGGGGGGGAAATGGGGCTGGAAGAGATGGAAGACGTCAGAATCCCCAGAAAGTCGCAAGCGGACGCAGCATTTGAAAAGGCCTACTCAGTGTGTTCAATGCTGTAGTTTAAACATCCAAAAATTACTTACGGAAAGTAAATTACTTTAGAAAGTAAAAGCCGACTTTGTTTGGTTGCTGAAGCATGGGTGAAAATGTTGGAGAAGCTCTTGAAATGTTTAATCCAGACCCCCTGGGCATGCCAAAGAATCACAAGTCACAAAAACAACCTGGTCATCTTGTTCCTTTCCTTACAAAATAATGCTACCCTTTATTAATACTATGAAGTTTTAACTACTTAGCCTGGCATTAAAACATCTTGGCAATTTTGCTCCAGACACCTTTCAATCCTCACTTCCTATAACCTATGACCACTCCCCATAATACATATGTTCAACAATCCCAAACATTCCATAAACTGGTATGCCACCTCAGTTTAAAATGTGCTTTTGAAATCTTATTTGTGGATTGCTACTCAGCTCAAATGTCAACTACTCCCTAAATAGTTCCATGATTCCTCAGACCTTTCCAACTCCTCTGTATAGCTATACATATATTATATGTGTATATATTATACTCTAAATAAATATATATTATATATATATTATACTCTAAATTATACATTGAGTATAATATTATACTCTAAATGTCTCCTTCAGTACGTTCATTCAATCATTGAACAAATATTTGCTGAACAATTATGTACCAGACACACTCTAAGCTCCCTAGACCAAGGACTATTTGTTTTTTGTCATTTTTGGAGGCAAGAGGCTAGTGGTGGTAGTGGTGGTGGTATTCTCTATTGCCTGCTCACTGCCCAACACATAATAACCATTAATTAAATGTTTGCTGAATTGAGCTATCCATGAGATCCTCAATGAACATCACAGTCAACTAATAATCATTAAAAATTAACTGATATTATATTTTCTTAGGGAGAAACAATTGGATGTAGAAGAATGTATGTAAAATAGCAGACCTTTAAATCTGACAGGGTCTCAGATCTGGAATTTTTATAATGTTAATTAGAAAGGGAGTAATGAGGAATGGCACCATTTTGATACTTTTAATTCCATCCTTCAAGTTTAAGTGGATTTTAATCTCCTCCAGATTACCAAGTTAGACTCATATATTCTTAAAACTTCAAGGGCAATTTGAAATCATTCAGTCCAAAACCTACACATTTTACAGATGAGGGAACTGTGTCCAGAGAGATGAGCAGAGCTGGGAGAGGAATACAGTCCTCTTCTCCCAGTGTTTCCCCTTTAGTATCCTGTCATCATATATTTTTTCTCTTTTAACTTTTATTCTCTAGATATTCAGTGAAATACTGGTAGCAAGTCATCAGACATGAGAATTGTCACTTGGAAGAACTGAAAGATTTGATGGTGGAGAAAATATTTCCTTCTTTTTACATCCTAAGATCTCTCCTAAAGTTGGAATCTTTTACAAGAAGAACATAAAACAATGCTGAAAAACTGATTTTTAACTAACAAGAAGAGAGTTCAGATTAAACCTTTATTTTCCTTTTTATTCCATTATTCTCTAAATTTATGGATATACAAATGTTAATAGAATGTCATATATATGACACACATACATATACACATACACACATTTTTTTTCATTATGGGAGACAAATATTTCCACTCTTTTTATCTGGAAAATTCCCTGAAGTGTCCTTATTTTATGGCTGATTTGATTAATTTATCAAATTCTCTATTGATACAGTGCAGACTGATCATGATTAATGTGTTTATCTGCTAAATGCACGAAAAGAAAGTTAGTTTAGGCAAGCAAGTCATTGCGTCCTACTTACTAATAAATCATTTGTTCTACAAGTTTTTGCCTCCTGGGTTGTTTACATTTTGAAGTGAATTCAACATTCTTTTGTTCGAAAAAAATACTTTAGCTTCCACCAATCGAATTTTCAGTTGTTTTAAAAGAAGTTAAACGGAAGTTCCCTCTAACTCTGAAAGATCATTACAAGTGTAAAGTGTGCGGAAGGAATCTACCCTCGCTTGACCGCTATGAGTCTTTGAAGCCCACAACCAGAGTAGAGTGGTTACAGATGCCTTGGTCTGAGGGAGGTCTGAGTTTAAGTATCATCTGAACTTAGAGCTAAATATCAGCTAAACAAAGGGCAAGACCTTAGAAGGGCAGAAATCAGGATGCAACAACCTATGATTACATCGCTGGCTATATACTTACTAACATCCAGTCTCAAGGGGCCACATTTCATTGCTTTCACTTAGCAGAAGTTGACTCTTGATCTCATTGCTGAGACCACTGCCCTCTTCCAATCATCCTGGCTCTGTCATCTTACTGTATTTTTTAGTACCAGTATTTACAGTACTTTTTAGTACTTGCTGAAAACAGACAGTTTCCTCCTTGAAACCAGCCCACTGCCTGGCACCGTTTCTTGAAACAAATCGCTATGTCATTCCAGTTTAACTGGCAACTTACAATTGCAAAAACAAATTCAGCTGCAACCGCTTTTAAAACATCTTACCAGGTTACTTTTCTGTCTTATGTCACCCAGATTTCCAGAAATCTACTGAAACTGTCTAATGAGGCAATAAATTCCTTTATTGACTGGTCAGAATGTGGAAACAAATTGAAGTGACTCACTCAGGCCTTTTCTTAACCCTCTTATTCAGCAGAACACTTTATTTTATTGAAAGAATAGAAAAAAAAAAAAAAAAAAAGAGCTGACAATTTAGAAATAAACTAAGTAGGTCCACCTTCTTGTGTGCCTCTAGGACATATAGTACTATCTTTTTTGCATGAGTGTAAGTGTATGTTACAGCTTAATTGATATTGTAAGAGAGCAAAATGTTGACTTATCATCCTTGTGAAAATACTTCCCATGTTTGCCTTTTACTTATTATGAATTTTTATTTCAATTTGTTTTTTGTGAGGGGTTTTCTTGTTTTGTTTTTGTTGGCTTTATGGTTTTTGTTTGTTTTATTTTAAGGTGCAATGTTCCTCTGTTTGTAATTATTCACAGGTACAAATTTACTTACTGGAGTAGTAATCTTAAAAGCAAATCTTGCTTATAATGCTTTATAAAGGATAGCAAATAACACAAGAAAGAAAAAGTACCTGGAAGTTTACATTTCTCCCCATAGTTTGCCTAAATAAATATTTTCATTCCCTGAGCATATTCCAGAAGATAATGGGTAAAACTATTTTGGGGATTAAAAACAATAACTACTTGCAGAAAAGTATCTGTTTGTATGTACATAATGGATATACATCTAAAAGCAATATGTTTATAGTTAAAAGTGAGCTAAATTTAGCTCAGACTCCTTAATTTACAGATATTGAAAGAAAAGGTAGGGAAATAAAGAGATTTAACAAATATCACTGGAAAGTTGGTAGATGGCATCAAATCTGGAATTCCCATCTCCTAAGCCCTGAGTGTTCATTCCAATATTGCATTCTTGCTTTACTTTTCATTGCTGAACCTGAAAATGCCATACAGTGTTAGCTTCTTTCTTATGCACTAATTCATAAAAACCAAATCTTAAGGGCAGTAGCTGGGGGAGGAGAGGGATGGGGAAGATCATCTCTGCCCTAAAAAGCTGGGAGTCAGCTCTTTATTTTCTCCTCAATAGTGGCCTTCCTCATAGTTAAAAATAGTGTTTCATGTTCCTCTTTTCTCTTCTTTTTAATTTCAAATCTTCTAAACTGCTTGCTTGGAGGTTAGAACATTACTATGAATATGAGTATGGGAAGGAAGTGAAAATAACATTAGCTGAGCAGCTATTACATCATAGTTTCTAGGATCCTTAGCTTGTAAAATCTTTCTTGAGTTCCTGGAATTCCACAACAGGAAAGATACTAAGGAAAGAATAGAGATAGCTTACAATAGAAGGCAATGGAATACACAGCTATTTACTTATTTATTTATTATTTTTTAAACTATGCACACCTTAATATTTTATTTTAACTTAAAATGTGCATGATTTATACATTAATTCCCTAATCATTGACTTAACACCAAGGTCATTTCTTAAGGAAGTCTATACCATTTGATTTTCTTAAATAAACCACACCCATAATTGTTATAATTTTGTAGTGAGTGGTAAATTCTTCAGAGCCTTTTTTTAGAGTCTCCTTTATGGAGTTTTCCCAAAACAATTTAGTTTTCACAGAAGCAATTCTTTTTGTTCTTTTTTTTTTTTTTTTTTTGAAGTTTCAAAAGAATGGGACCTTAGTTTTTACCTTCATCTAATAAATTGGGATTTATATTTATATATGTAATTAATATTTATCATAGAAACATAATCGGTTAGAACTAGAAGAGACCTTAGTCTCTTACCTAAGAGTCTTAACCTCTACACTTTACAGATAATGCCTAGGAAAATAAAGTAGTTTATTAAGTGGCACATAGAAATGTAGTAGAAGAGAGAGTTAGATATGTTACTAAGAATCTGTTGTTTTCTCCATTGTACAGCTTCTTACCTATACGTGAGGACACTTACATGTTCTCATGTGCATAATTTGAGTTTTAAAAATAAATGTACAGATGAATAAATCCTGTCGAAGACCTTTATCAACAAAATCACATTTCTAAGCAGCACTGATGTTACAGAAAAATGTTTACTGATCACCACACGTGTTAATACCACCCCTTAAGTGCCAATGTGTACTGGAAACCACTGCCGCTACCACAGATCGTTTGTGCTCAAAATAAAGAGCATGAATGGGAAAGCATGTTTTACCCTCGTGAGCAAAAATATTGCTACGTTCATTCTCTTCATTAACTCACTACAGTGGAAGACTTTAAAATCTCAGTTAAAGGAAATTACAAATAGCTAAATCATAACAAAAATATAATTATTCCTGAAAAGAAATAAACTCATCTTTTAATAATTCAGCTGGAAAAGTATATTTTAAATACATTTCTTACTATATCAGTTTTCCGTAAAAAATCGTCATCTATGGGGCTTCCCTGGTGGCGCAGTGGTTGAGAATCTGCCTGCTAATGCAGGGAACACGGGTTCGAGCCCTGGTCTGGGAAGATCCCACATGCTGCGGAGCAACTAGGCCCGTGAGCCACAACTACTGAGCCTGCACGTCTGGAGCCTGTGCTCCACAACAAGAGAGGCCACGATAGTGAGAGGCCCGCACACCGCGATGAAGAGTGGCCCCCGCTTGCCTCAACTGGAGAAAGCCCTCGCACAGAAACGAAGACCCAACACAGCCAAAAATAAATAAATTAATTAATTTAAAAAAAAAAAAAGTGCATAAGAATTAAAAAAAAAAAATCGTCATCTGGGTGAATGTTACTAACAAACTTCTTTTGGGCACTCTGTGGACTCATTTCTGCATACACATAATTTTCTTAAGTAATGTAGAGCTGTGAATGAGCTGAAAGCATGGACTCCATGAGAAGCCTACCCCAAATTCTGATAGGTATGTGCCAAATATAGCTCTATATATCTTTCTCAATTTTAGTACTTATCAGGAACTTGTTGAATCAATAAAACAGACAATTGTTTAAATTTAACATGAAAATAAACATTGCACTAATTCTTTTTTTTTTTTTTTTTCACACACACACACACACACACACTGTATTTTATTTTTACAAGAGATAAATAGACTGACACCAAGCATTGTACCTGGATGACCACAACAAAAGCAACGATGATTGCAATTACCAAACATGAAACACACTCATACTATGTCATAATATTGACATTCAGTCCAGTAATCCTCCACTGTAACAGCTCCTTTACTTTGCAGTGAAAATTGATTTGTATATTCTTTGCCTCTGAGTCCTTGTGGGATTTTTTTTTTTTTTAATTCAGACAGAAAGTCACAAAAATTATACTTATCCTCATCAGTTCACTCAGTCCCATGTAATTAATTTTTTTTTTCATCTTGATCTTTTGTTAGCACTTTTATGAGTTCATCAGTTTTTCATTAGAGTTCTGAAAATGCTTATTCATTCAGTTCAGCAGTACAGTCAGTTACCAGAAACCTGTACTTGTCAGAGTCTTTTCCATGAATTTCTTGAAGATGGAACCCTTTTATAGGAACATATTTGCAAAATCATCAGAGTACACCCAGAACTGTCTGTAAATGACAAAAGACTTAAAAATGACCACGGTTAAAGATTTGATGAAAGTTCATAATAATGCAGTTGACAAGAAAATTAATTATTTCTGAGATATACATTTTAAAGTAATAACTAGGATTATTACTTATAACATTATACCAGAACATATAAGATTTTTAGAAATTTCATGTAATGTCTGAAACATTTATATTAACATATTTCCATACATATTTCCATACAAATACAAATATAAGATTTTTAGAAATTTCATGTAATGTCTGAAACATTTATATTAACATATTTCCATACATATTTCCATACAAATACAAATATAAGATTTTTAGAAATTTCATGTAATGTCTGAAGCATTTATATTAACATATTTCCATACAAATAACCCAATGAAAGTTTAGTATTAGTTGTTTTGTTTGTTTTTTTATACTGCAGGTTCTTGTTAGGCATCAATTTTATACACATCACTGTATACATGTCAATCCCAATCGCCCAATTCAGCACACCACCATCCCCACCTCACTGCAGTTTTCCCCCCTTGGTGTCCATATGTCCATTCTCTACACCTGTGTCTCAACTTCTGCCCTGCAAACTGGCTCATCTGTACCATTTTTCTAGGTTCCACATACATGCATTAATATACGATATTTGTTTTTCTCTTTCTGACTTACTTCACTCTGTATGACAGTCTCTAGATCCATCCACGTCTCAACAAATGACTCAATTTCATTCCTTTTTATGGCTGAGTAATATGCCATTGTATATATGTACCACAACTTCTTTATCCATTCGTCTGCTGATGGGCATTTAGGTTGCTTCCATGACCTGGTTATTGTAAATAGTGCTGCAATGAACATTCGGGTGCATGTGTCTTTTTGAATTACGGTTTGCTCTGGGTATATGCCCAGGAGTGGGATTGCTGGGTCGTATGGTAGTTCTATTTTCAGTTTTTTAAGGAACCTCCATAGTGTTCTCCATAGTGGCTGTATCAATTTACATTCCCACCAACAGTGCAAGAGGGTTCCCTTTTCTCCACACCCTCTCCAGCATTTGTTGTTTGTAGATTTTCTGATGATGCCCATTCTAACAGGAGTGAGGTGATACCTCATTGTAGTTTTGATTTGCATTTCTCTAATAATTAGTGATGTTGAGCATCTTTTCATGTGCTTCGTGGCCGTCTGTATGTCTTCTTTGGAGAAATGTCTATTTAGGTCTTCTGCCCATTTTTGGATTGGGGTGTTTGTTTCTTTGATATTGAGCTGAATGAGCTGTTTATATATTTTGGAGATTAATCCTTTGTCCGTTGATTCATTTGCAAATATTTTCTCCCATTCTGAGGGTTGTCTTTTCGTCTTGTTTATGGTTTCCTTTGCTGTGCAAAAGCTTTGAAGTTTCATTAGGTCCCACTTGTTTATTTTTGTTTTTATTTCCATCGCTCTAGGAGGTGGATCAAAAAAGATCTTGCTGTGATTTATGTCAAAGAGTGTTCTTCCTATGTTTTCCTCTATGAGTTTTATAGTGTCCAGTCTTATATTTAGGTCTCTAATCCATTTTGAGTTTATTTTTGTGTATGGTGTTAGGGAGTATTCTAATTTCATTCTTTTACATGTAGCTGTCCAGTTTTCCCAGCACCACTTATTGAAGAGACTGTCTTTTCTCCATTGTATATCTTTGCCTCCTTTGTCATAGATTAGTTGACCATAGGTGCGTGGGTTAATCTCTGGGCTTTCTATCTTGTTCCATTGATCTATGTTTCTGTTTTTGTGCCAGTACCATATTGTCTTGATTACTGTAGCTTTGTAGTAGAGTCTGAAGTCAGGGAGTCTGATTCCTCCAGCTCCATTTTTTTGCCTCAAGACTGCTTTGGCTATTCGGGGTCTTTTGTGTCTCCATACAAATTTTAAGATGATTTGTTCTAGCTCCGTAAAAAATGCCATTGGTAATTTGATAGGGATTGCATTGAATCTGTAAATTGCTTTGGGTAGTATACTCATTTTCACAATGTTGATTCTTCCAATCCAAGAACATGGTATATCTCTCCATCTGTTGTTATCATCTTTAATTTCTTTCATCACTGTCTTATAGTTTTCTGCATACAGGTCTTTTGTCTCCCTAGGTAGGTTTATTCCTAGGTATTTTATTCTTTTTGTTGCAATGGTAAATGGGAGTGTTTCCATAATTTCTCTTTCAGATTTTTCATCATTAGTGTATAGGAATGCAAGAGATTTCTGTGCATTAATTTTGTATCCTGCAACTTTACCATATTCCTTAATTAGCTCTAGCAGTTTTCTGGTGGCAGTTTTAGGATTCTCTATGTATAGTATCATGTCATCCGCAAACAGTGACAGTTTTACTTCTTCTTTTCCAATTTGTATTCCTTTTATTTCTTTTTCTTCTCTGATTGCCGTGGCTAGGACTTCCAGACCTATGCTGAATAATAGTGGTGAGAGTGGACATCCTTGTCTCGTTCCTGATCTTAGAGGAAATGCTTTCAGTTTTTCACCATTGAGAATGATGTTTGCTGTGGGTTTGCCATACATGGCCTTTATTATGTTGAGGTAGGTTCCCTCTATGCCCACTTTCTGGAGAGTTTTTATCAGAAATGGGTGTTGAATTTTGTCAAAAGCTTTTTCTGCATCTATTGAGATGATCATATGGTTTTTATTCTTCAATTTGTTAATATGGTGTATCACATTGATTGATTTGCGTATATTGAAGAATCCTTGCATCCCTGGGATAAATCCCACTTGATCGTGGTGTATGATCCTTTTAATGTGTTGTTGGATTCTGTTTGCTAGTATTTTGTTGAGGATTTTTGCATCTATATTCATCAGTGATATTGGTCTGTAATTTTCTTTTTTTGTAGTGTCTTTGTCTGGTTTTGGTATCAGGGTGATGGTGGCCTCATAGAATGAGTTTGGGAGTGTTCCTTCCTCTGCAATTTTTTGGAAGAGTTTGAGAAGGATGGGTGTTAGCTCTTCTCTAAATGTTTGATAGAATTCACCTGTGAAGCCATCTGGTCCTGGACTTTTGTTTGTTGGAAGATTTTTAATCACAGTTTCAATTTCATTACTTGTGATTGGTCTGTTCATATTTTCTATTTCTTCCTGATTCAGTCTTGGAAGGTTATACCTTTCTAAGAATTTGTCCATTTCTTCCAGGTTGTCCATTTTGTTGGCATAAAGTTGCTTGTAGTAGTCTCTTAGGATGCTTTGTATTTCTGTGGTGTCTGTTGTAACTTCTCCTTTTTCATTTCTGATTTTATTGATTTGAGTCCTCTCCCTCTTTTTCTTGATGAGTCTGGCTAATGGCTAGTCAATTTTGTTTATCTTCTCAAAGAACCAACTTTTAGTTTTATTGATCTTTGCTATTGTTTTCTTTGTTTCTATTTCATTTATTTCTGCTCTGATCTTTATGATTTCTTTCCTTCTGCTAACTTTGGGTTTTGTTTGTTCTTCTTTCTCTAGTTTCTTTAGGTGTAAGGTTAGATTGTTTACTTGAGATTTTTCTTGTTTCTTTAGGTAGGCTGGTATAGCTATAAACTTCCCTCTTAGAACCGCTTTTGCTGCATCCCATAGGTTTTGGGTCGTCGTGTTTTCATTGTCATTTGTCTCTAGGTATTTTTTTATTTCCTCTTTGATTTCTTCAGTGATCTCTTGGTTATTTAGTAACGTATTGTTTAGCCTCCATGTGTTTGTCTTTTTTACGTTGTTTTCCCTGTAATTCATTTCTAATCTCATAGCGTTGTGGTCAGAAAAGATGCTTGATATGATTTCAATTTTCTTAAATTTACTGAGGCTTGATTTGTGACCCAAGATGTGATCTATCCTGGAGAATGTTCCGTGCGCACTTGAGAAGAACGTGTAATCTGCTGTTTTTGGATGGAATGTCCTATATATATCAATTAAATCTATCTGGTCTATTGTGTCATTTAAAGCTTCTGTTTCCTTATTTATTTTCATTTTGGATGATCTGTCCATTGGTGTAAGTGAAGTGTTAAAGTCCCCCACTATTATTGTGTTACTGTCAATTTCCTCTTTTAGAGCTGTTAGCAGTTGCCTTATGTATTGAGGTGCTCCTATGTTGGGTGCATATATATTTATAATTGTTATATCTTCTTCTTGGATTGATCCCTGGATCATTATGTAGTGTCCTTCCGTGTCTCTTGTAACATTCTTTATTTTAAAGTCTATTTTATCTGATATGAGTATAGCTACTCCAGCTTTCTTCTGATTTCCATTTGCATGGAATATCTTTTTCCATCCCCTCACTTTCAGTCTGTATGTGTCCCTAGGTCTAAAGTGGGTCTCTTGTAGACAGCATATATATGGGTCTTGTTTTTGTATCCATTCAGCCAGTCTATGTCTTTTGGTTGGGGCATTTAATCCATTCACGTTTAAGGTAATTATCGATATGTATGTTCCTATGACCATTTTCTTAATTGTTTTGGGTTTGTTTTTGTAGGTCCTTTTCTTCTCTTGTGTTTCCCACTTAGAGAAGTTCCTTTAGCATTTGTTGTAGAGCTGGTTTGGTGGTGCTGAATTCTCGTAGCTTTTGCTTGTCTGTAAAGCTTTTGATTTCTCCATCGAATCTAAATGAGATCCTTGCCGGGTAGAGTAATCTTGGTTGTAGGTTCTTCCCTTTCATCACTTTAAGTATATCATGCCACTCCTTTCTGGCTTGCAGAGTTTCTGCTGAGAAATCAGCTGTTAACCTTATGGGAGTTCCCTTGTATGTTATTTGTCGTTTTTCCCTTGCTGCTTTCAATAATTTTTCTTTGTCTTTAATTTTTGCCACTTTGATTACTATGTGTCTCGGCGTGTTTCTCCTTGGGTTTATTCTGTATGGGACTCTCTGCGCTTCCTGGACTTGGGTGGCTATTTCCTTTCCCATGTTAGGGAAGTTTTCGACTATAATCTCTTCAAATATTTTCTCTGGCCCTTTCTCTCTCTCTTCTCCTTCTGGGACCCCTATAATGCGAATGTTGTTGCGTTTAATGTTGTCCCAGAGGTCTCTTAGGCTGTCTTCATTTCTTTTCATTCTTTTTTCTTTAGTCTGTTCCGCAGCAGTGAATTCCACCATTCTGTCTTCCAGGTCACTTATCCGTTCTTCTGCCTCAGTTACTCTGCTATTGATTCCTTCTAGTGTAGTTTTCATTTCAGTTATTGTATTGGTCATCTCTGTTTGTTTGTTCTTTAATTCTTCTAGGTCTTTGTTAATCATTTCTTGCATCTTCTCAATCTTTGCCTCCATTCTTATTCCGAGGTCCTGGATCATCTTCACTATCATTATTCTGAATTCTTTTTCTGGAAGGTTGCCTATCTCCACTTCATTTAGTTGTTTTTCTGGGGTTTTTTCTTGTTCCTTCATCTGGTACATAGCCCTCTGCCTTTTCATCTTCTCTTTCTGTAACTGTGGTTTTTGGTCCACAGGCTGCAGGATTGTAGTTTTTCTTGCTTCTGTTGTCTGCCCTCTGGTGGTTGAGGCTATCTAAGAGGCTTGATGGGAGGCTCTGGTGGTGGGTAGAGCTGACTGTTGCTGTGGCGGTCAGAGCTCAGTAAAACCTTAATCCACTTGACTGTTGATGGGTGGGGCTGGGTTCCCTCCCTGTTGCTGTGGCGGTCAGAGCTCAGTAAAACCTTAATCCACTTGACTGTTGATGGGTGGGGCTGGGTTCCCTCCCTGTTGATTGTTTTGCCTGAGGCAACCCAACACTGGAGCCTACCCGTGCTCTTTGGTGGGGTTAATGGCAGACTCTGGGAGGGCTCACGCCAAGGAGAACTTCCCAGAACCTCTGCTGCCAGTGTCCTTATCCCCACGGTGAAACAGAGCCACCACTCGCCTCTGCAGGAGACCCCCCAACACCAGCAGGTAGGTCTGGTTCAGTCTCCCCCAGGGTCACTGCTCCTTCCCCTGGGTCCCGATGCACACATTACTTTGTGTGTGCCCTCCAAGAGTGGGGTCTCTGTTTCCCCCAGTCCTGTCAAAGTCCTGCAATCAATTCCCACTAGGCTTCAAAGTCTGATTCTCTAGGAATTCCTCCTCCTGTAGCCGGACCCCCAGGTTGGGAAGCCTGACGTGGGGCTCAGAACCTTCACTCCAGTGGGTGGACTTCTGTGGTATAAGTGTTCGCCAGTCTGTGAGCCACCCACCCAGCAGTTATGGGATTTGATTTTACTCTGATTGCGCCCCTCCTACCGTCTCACTGTGGCTTCTCCTCTGTCCTTGGACATGGGGTATCCTCCTTGGTGAAGTCCAGGGTCTTCCTGTCAATGATTGTCCAGCAGCCAGTTGTGATTCTGGTGCTCTCGCAAGAGGGAGTGAGAGCACGTCCTTCTACTCCGCCATCTTGGTTAATCCTCTGCACTAATTCTTAAAACCCCAAGATTCTCTTTCCTCAAAGGGGCATCACATTGACAGCAGCATGACAGATTTGTTCATTTGTTTTTAATATAAGTATAGGACAAGTAGCTAATATAAGGTTGAAAATCAGAAGATGTGGCTTCTTATCACACTTTACCCCTCTGGGTATCACTATATATATATATATATATAAAGGCGTTTTGGACTTGGAAACCTCTAATTCACCTTTTAAATACTCATACTGTGAACAATCTGTTTGAGAAAATGGCATTTGTGTACCATACATTATATAGTTTACTTCATACCTTTTTAAAATTACTTTATGGATATTGGGACTAGGACAAATTTTACCTGATAATCCAAGTCCAAAATTTACTTTTCTAGTTCATCTCAAACAGTCCATAAGCATACTTAAGAAAACAAACAAAGAAACAAATAAATAAATAAATAGCAGTTGATCAAGTTACAGAACACCACTGTAAGAATTTAAGGACTTTCTGATGTAATGAAGTGGGTAATATAGTAAAAGAGAATGTTTTTCAATGAACAAGTACTTTCTTAATTTTACATTTTATATACTGTGGTCTTTCTCTGGTACCTACTCTAATTGGCACAATGAAAAAATTAAATTTACACTTCCTACTTATCTAACAGTGTTGAAATGCACATTTCTTGGGATGCTCTGTCAGTTCCTCATCTCTTGGAACTATCTTCACCTCCCATAGGGATGGGTCCTTGGGAGTTCAGTGATACTATCTCTCCTAACTGATTTGACATAGTTGGACACTTGACCCAGCCTGGCTTAATCGAACTCTGTCTGCCAGGAATTTAGAATTGGTGTTGGTAAATATTCTTTTAGCTTAGGCCAGGACCTTGGAGATCAATGTAAACTCATGACTGTATAGTGGCCCTCTTCCAGCTTCTCTGAAGACTGGAATCAGCAGTCTGGCACAGGAAAAATTACAAGTACATAGGGAGAAGCAGAGATGGACGACAGAGAATATTTCAACAGGCATTAGGATCCAGTTCCAGTCTCTGCTAAAGAGTAAGACACTTTCTTGCTATTATATGGCACAAAACAAACCAGCAGCCATTTAATAATTATATTTTTGGCTTATGATAGCTCAATTTGGCTTACTTATGAACAAAGAGTCCTAAGTCTGAGATATTTTAGTAGTGCTGTTAAAATGATTTATACAGACTTCCAAAATAAATGAAAGAACTTTCAAAATCACCTGTGTGAAATAAGTTGGCACTAAAAGCATGACCTTTACTTATTATAAAACTATGCTCATAAAAAATGTCATAGGGATATAATGTACAGCACGGTGACTATAGTTAATAATATTGTATCGCATATTTGAAAGCTGGTGAGAGAGTAAATCTTAAAAGACCCCATCACAAGGCCAAAAAAATTTTTTGTAACTATGTATGGTGACAGATGTTAACTAGAATTGTGTTGATCATTTTCCAGTACATACAGATATCAAATCATTATGTTGTACACCTAAAACTAATGTTAAGTGCCAATTATACCTCAACTAAAAAAAAAAACCTATGCTCATGAACATATAACACAAATCAATCTCTGTCAAGTGCAAGTATGGTTGTACCATCTGAGTAAAAATTAAAGTAAATTTTAAAATTATTTTATTGTATTTCCTTTCACCAGACATTTTTAATAGCCTTATTCACTTTAAACACAGTTCAATTCAAATTTAATTTTTAATTATGTGGAAAAAGGAGATTAATTTAAACAGTACATTTTGCCTTTTAATATCTTAGAATAAAGGACTTTTTACTCTTAACCCTTTGGTAAACATAAGTGTTTCACTGCCTACTTTTTAAAGCACTGTTTAAATTAGCTTACCTACACTTTATATCACATCTTGTGTTTTAAGAGCTCTGTGACTCAATGAAAAGAGTATAATGGAGCCATAGATCAAGGCACCTCATTCATTAACTTTTAAAATATCACCTCATTTATTTAGTCTTCCTCTGGAGTTTCTTTTGATAAGTAGCAATTTTATTAAACATCCATTTAAGTGAAATGAGAAAGAATGACATACTTTGCTCCAATACATGTAAAGGCTATATTCTTACATCTAAATTTACTTTAGCCAGGAACATTACAGTGTAATCACTACATCTGTTTTTTGTATATATAAGGCGTGGCAGGAATACTACTGGCTTTTAAATTTACAGCACACCCAATAGCTAACATAGGTTTTGGCCATGTGGGAAAACTTTGATGAAATTACCCTGTCTAGGGGAACAAAAAGGGTGAAATCATTGGATTAATGACAGGCCAAAATATTTGAAAGGTGAAAGCATGCTTCAAGTCTGCAAGAAGAGAACCCAGTTACTAAATGTAATTCATTAAAATAACAGTACCTATTGTCCTGTAACTGGTATCCGTTTGAGGCTTCAAACAAAAGTCAGAAACATTACATCCTCCAAATGAAAGGATGATTGTCATAGCAGGCAACACACTGCCCTGCAAATATGTTTCTTTAGTAATGAAAATATAAACTTACTCTGAGTGTTGGAAGAAGCAGGAGCTTAAAAAGAGTACTCTGTAAACTTATAGACTTTTAGACATTATCCCTTCTGGTAAAATACCCAATTCACAAAGATGAGGAAATCACTGGCTTATGAGATTTATAAGAAGAGTCTAAGAAAAAAACAAAAACACTTTCTTTTATAACATATAATAAAACATCATAGATACTAAATTAAACCAATGATTATTTCTTATCTACTATCTTATTCAGTAGTAGAGAGACATAGGAAAATGAAATCCATAATCAGAAATGCAGCCCTATCCTCCCCACAAAGCTCGTATATATTGGGTTGCCCAAAATGTTCATTTGAGTTTTTCCATAACATCAAGAAAAATTCAAACGAACTTTTTGGCAACCGAATAATGCTTTCCTTTCCCATTAGCTATTGGGTTATGTCTTTTCAAATTAGAATACTGTGAACTTTCTAGTACATAGCTTCTCAGAAGTATACATACAAAAATATGGTATTAGGGACAAATTAGCCCACATTCTCAAGACAATCATCTTTTTTCTAGAAAGTCTCCATTTCTTCTTTTTAAAAATTGGAAGTCTATAAAATAAACAAATAAAAATGATGCGAGAAGGACTTAGTTTGTATTTTTATACAGTTTTGATTTTGAACAATTTAAATTGTCGTATAGAAATAAATTAAAATTCACTAATAAAATAATGTGAATGCTCATACTGATATTTTGGGTTTTATTCTACATACACATCGGATGACATTAAAAAGGGTCCGGTCCAAAAAAAATGAAGACAATAAATATTTTAAACAATAGAAAAAGGCTTTAACACATTTTTTTGTACAACAAGAGAATACTACGAAATCTTATAAAAAGATACTGGAATAGAAACATTTGTGACCTTAAAAGGGATGTTTATGATAAATTTTTAAGTTTAAAAAAAAAAGGCAGGTTAAAAACAAGCATAAGATATGATCTACTTTGCGTAAAATAGTAAAGTTACATACAAAGTGATAAATGGTTGCAAATTTGTTTATTAAAAATATCAGCGGTTTTCCCCTGGGTGTGGCAATAGATTGAGTTTTATGTGCTTTTCGCTTAGTGACCCTGGTTCTGCCCACCACATCTCTGGCGGATGTTCTAAAGGCTGAACATGACCCTGAGCATTTCTCTTCCTCCAGGGACCAGAACGTTCCCTCACTTTCTTGGTCGCCCTGTTGAACTCTGGAAGAAACGTTGGGCTACAGGGGTGCTAGAGGGAGAACTGCAGGAAGCAGATGTGAACCTCTAGACTATTTCTCCACAGTGTATTTCTTTTGCAAAAATGATGGTTATACTGGACATTTTGTCACAAGCTCTAAGTTAAAAAACCTGGGATGAAAGATAGATCAAACTGAATTGGCAGTGAAAGAGGACAGAATACTGGTGATGGATGAAACAGGAGGAGCAAGTAGGATTGACGGCTGGGATTTATGCCCTCTTGTTTCTTTTCTCATTCTGGGCAGCCAAGCCACCATAATTACTCTGAGATAAGATGAGACTTCAGAACCATGTATGAATTAGGCATTTGGAAAAAGGATTTCATAGCAGCAAAGATATCAGTAGCCACGTCAGCTGTGGCAATGAAGTGGGTACACAAGGTGTTGGCTTTGAGTTATCCCAGGAAAAAGGGTTCTACTCCAGCAAGCACTTGACGCCCAGTTTCCTTCCAAAGCCAACTCCAACTGTGACTCGGGAGGTAGAAAAGTCGAAAAAATGAAGTAGTCATCAGGTTAATGTTTCTGACCAAAGGTCGACTGGGGAGAATTCAAGGCTAAACAATATTATGGTGGAGATGTCCTACAAGTTACAAAAGTAGTCTATTAAGGGCGCTTTAATAAGTATTAGGCTTTCAAAAATATTGTGATTGCCTTTCCTTGAAGACTAATCACTTCAAATTTTTGTTCACATTGCAGGGCAAAGTCAAATCTAAGATTCATACAGATGCTCTGAGTTAACTGTTTAATGAGATTGACTTTAAAACGATGAAACTGAATTTCTCCTTAGTTACAAACTGGCTCTGAGACAAATTCTTTAAATAGAGCTGAAATAACACCAGCCTCACTCAAATGAGGGTATTGTGCCCTAAGGTAAATAAAAGACAACATTTATTTGGTGTGTAAAGATTGGAGAGTAGTTGGCCTCATTAATCGTGGTTCTCAAACTCGTGCACATCAGAATTACCTGAAGAGCTTGTTAAAACACAAGATGACTCAGTCCCACCCCCAGATCTCCTGTTTCAGTAAATTTGAGGTGGGTCCCAAGAATTCGCTTTTCCGTAAGTTTCCAGATGATGCTGTCCTGGGGACCACGTACTGAGAACCACTGTTTCAGAATGGTATTATCCTGTAGGCTACACAGATACATTCTTAGAGGATTTCACATCTCTATTAATTTTGTTGTTTTCATTTTGATCATCTCCTAAAGCCATATTAGTACTTGCATTTTTAATCCCAATGGCTAGGTTACAATCATGTTTTTATGTTTTCAGTTGCAAGAATTTATATTTGCATTTCTAATTGTGTGAGCACTAAATTACCATATAGTGTTAATTTTTAGAAGTATTTCTCAAACTGCTTCGTTAGATGTATCCTAAAGCTCCATGAATCTCTAAGTTTTAAAAACACTGGTTTACATGCCAGAATCCTATACTATGGTATAACAAAGATGCAAATTAATCTGCCTAACAAGGAAAATTCATATGAGTGTCTTCCCTCATACGTCTGTAGTTTATTGTTTTAGCAAGTAGAGCCAGTAGAAAGTGGTACTTAATTATGCTTTCCAACTTTTTTCATGTCAAGGCACACAGAGAAACTTAAATTCATTTAGGACCTTCTGGGGGAAGTAAATGAAGCTGCTGATTGCCTGGCCAAAGGGATAGCTGCCCTGCCCTGCCTGGACCACTGGGGGGCAGAGGAAGTTGGTCAATGTAAGAGTATTTGTACCTTTTCTGTGGGTCTTAGCAATTTGGGACTCTCTTATAGATTGAGGTAACTTTGTTCCAGAATTACCTGATAAGGATGTCATATACAAGCACTGAAGAAGTAGACGTAACATATCACAACACCTGAGGTAGGGCAATTTTTCAGAATCCTTTCAGATTTTACCCTCACCCGATCTGTCCTTAAAAAGGAGGGATGGCTTCCTGATCCCATGGCTGCACCCCTGCACCCATCGACAAAGTGTAGTAAGACTGAGTCATTGCCAAGGGTGTCCTCTATTCCTCAGATATATTAAGAAAGAAAAGTTGCAAAATATTAACCTCGTTACTAATGTTCAGTAATGATTGTTTTCAAATTGTTCAGTGAGCAGTGTGCCCAGAAATAACTTAATTAAACTCCCTTCTAACCAACATGGTTTGGAAATTGGAAATTATTGCAGGATAATACATATTTTTACATATAAATATCCCCAAATACACATATATATCAATATTTTGGGGAAATGTAAAGTTTGCAAATAAAATTTACCTAATTCAAAGAAGTAATTTTTCTTTAATGATTTGGGAGGAACTCCAGGGCCTCAAGCTAATATGTATCAAGTATTAACTGCATACCAAAAACCAGTCGCAAAAGCTTTAAATGTCTTAGGTAACTTATTCTGCTCAACAGAATAAGTTATGCAGATACCCTATCCCCATTTAACAAATGGAAAAAAAAAGTACATGAGATACAGTGAAGTTATGTAACTGGCCCAAGGTCACATAGCTAGTATGTGGCAGAGCTGGGATCCAGGTCTAAGCATTAAGTAGGTTCCAATCATTTTTAACAAACACACAGAGACAATTAATGAGAATGTGCTGACTAAAAGCATTTCTTATCATCTGTATCTACAAAGATCATTTAAGATGCCAGGGATGGCTGCTTAAATTATGGTCTACAATGAAGTGTGACGCAGAGACTAAAACTTAAGTGCTGCATCTGTATTCACAGATAGAAAGAGGCCCATGAACTGACAGTGAAAAAACAAACAAACAAACAAAAAAGGACCACCATATAGAATGGGATTCTGTTTTAATAAAGGCATATGAGAGTTATATTAATAGTGAACACATCCAGAGAGTAGTATTACACTGGATTCTTATTTTCTGTCTTAACTTTCAAAATTTTTGATAACAGGTATAGGAACTATTTTATATTTAGGATATAAGTATCATTTTTTTAAAAAAGAAAAGGTACTCTAGTCATAGGTATAGAGTAATAATAATAGCTAACATTTATTAAGCACTTATTATACGCCAGGCAATGATCTTAGAGTCTTTCATCTCATTTAATCTACATTTACAAAAATAAAAAAAAGTTGAGGTAAGTATTGTTATCATTCCCATTTAACAGATGAAGAAAATGAGGCTCAGAGAGATTCAGTAATCTCTCTCAAATGCTAGCAGCCTGAATCCTGAATAAATATTCCTAGATACCACAATACAAGGATCTCCACCCTTCTTGAGGTATGGTCCAGAAAAGCCCCACTATTCCCTGCAGTATTTCTCCATATGACCCTTAGTTTTATCATTCTGCATATCAGGAAAAACACTGAAATTTTAGAGTTAAATAATTCATTTAAACAGCAAGGCACCAAATGTACTCATTTTGATGAAACTAAGTTACATTTATATTTGAAATCTTAATGATGGATAAGAGTTAACCAAAAGGGAAAAAATGGTGCAGACAAAATAGATCAAATCTAAAGGCTAGAGAAAGGAAAACTGTTACCAAGCACTTAGGAAACAATTTGGTTGTGTTACTAGCATTCAAACAAAGAATGTGCTCACTATAAATGGTTGCTATCTACTTTGTTTAGCTCCTGGAAGTTTAAGAAACACACCCAATCCCAGGTTCTCTGATTTCCTCCCTTGGTCCCTTGTAGTATTTTATGTAACAGAAATAAATAAATCTTCATTTACGTAAGGGGTTTCTCAATTCAGATTTGTCACTGACAGGTTGATACACAAAATGTCTCCCTCGTTCTAAATTTTCTCTCTTCCTTTGCCCATTAAGGATCAGTGGGGAGGATTTACTGTAATTGTTGGATAACTATGCAATACTTCAACACATTCTAGCACTTCAAGTTCTAATAACAAGCAAATAAAACACTGAAACTCTTCTTCCTACTCACCTACAATAACAAACCAATTCTAAAAGATATACAACTCTAAAGCCATCTTTTTAATTACTAATTTTCTCCATTAAGATTTGGCTGGCTTCACTGGGGTTTATCCCCCTCCTTCCCTTTTACATCCTGGAGGCTGTGGGTAAGTAGGGAGTAGGGAGCAGAGACACTAGAATGACCCACACTAGTCACAGCAGGTGTATGATGGACAGCTGGGCTCCTATTCAAAAGCATCTCAGCTTTCCCCCAACCTTTTGCTGAATTTCTCATTTTTGCATATAAATATGCAAAAATAATACCCTATATATTTAGTATCACTCTAGGTAATAACACTCAAAAGTACGAATTTTGCATAATGTTTCTCAAGGGCTTTTTTTTTTAAATGTACATAAATACTGTAGATGATGGGAAGGTGCTTAGTAAAGCTGGCTTTGGTGGGATACAATTGTCTCAAACGCTTGCCTCTTTACTTCATTCTTTAATGAACATCTCTGGAATAAGTAATTACTGTGGGAACACATCTTTAGAGCTATTCTCAAAGAGAAAAATTGGCAGAGGTTGGTTTTATAAAGTTCACAAAATGAATGGTGCCTTATTGCCATAAACAAAGGGATTTTTAACAACCAGCTTTAAAATACCCAGCGAATTACTGATAAGTGAATCAGTGAATAAAGATAAGTCTTTAATTGACAAGAAAATGAAGGATTAGGCTAATAGCGTATTACAGCAATATGCCATGAATTCAAACTTAGGCCTTCTTCCCTATTTGGACTAAGTAATTATAACAGCTTTTTTTTTTTTTTTTTTTAAACAGAAAGACTATTTCTTCTGCAACATTTCTGCTTAACATCGTCTAAAATGTGTGCCACTGGTATTGTCTTAGCATGAATCCTCCAAGTGACTTATCGTATCCTCACAACTGTGTATTTGAAGTGACATTTTGTGATTTTTCTAAAGTTGCCTTTTGAAAACTGAGAGTTCTTTACAAACTACATTTGTCTAGTAAATACAGTGGAGTCAAAATAGTTGTAATTTTAACTAAAAATAATTCCCATATGTTCTTTAAATTTTTGATGTCAACATTAAAATATTTAACAAGAAAAATTATATTTTTGATTTTAAGCCAAGATAAGAAAAATCCAGGTACCAATACCAAAATCATGAATAAATAAAATAAACTTTCAGAAAACCAATGGAAGACCACATTCAACTTCAGAAGTGAGTATATGATTTTTTCCCTTAGAGAATTAGCCAATTGAACTAATCCATAAACTCTGATTATGATTTGAGAGTTGACAATTCATTCTTGTTTAGGTAGTACTGTTTCTTGTTACCACAGAAAAACAATAACATTTTTCAAAGCCTTGAGTTTTCATATGTACTTTGTATTCCCTGGTCTGCCAAAGGTCACTGAAGTATCTTCCATCAAAATTTTCATTTGAAATGCATCTCTCTGTTAAAGAGCTAAGATATACCCAGGAAATAAATGGAGTGATGCTTTTTTTAAAGAGGAAAGACCCTAGAATACAAAAAGCCAAAGGAAAGGCCCATAAGCATACATAGTGTGGGAATTTTCAGTGACAGGTGGATAACCACAGGAATAAGAATTTGTGAGGTATTAATAGTAACCCTTGGTTTAATCTATTTTCTTTTGAAAGGGAATGGGTGATAAAAACAAAATATCCCAATTGTAAATTGCCTTTACAAGCTGGAGTGAAATCCACCATTTTGATTATGCATTCCCTATTGTAGGCACCTAAAATCATTATGATCAGGACTATCTTCGTTAAGCAGACCATATTTCTATATTTTAATTTAATTTATAAATGTCTCTATTATCTCTGAATGGAAAATAAGTAATTTATAAATCTGGGTAATTTTAATATTCAAGTATTTCATTAAGTACTCTCTACTTACTTTTTTCCCCCATGTTGAATAAATTAAATAAATTGGAATATTATTTAGATACTGTACATCCAATTTCACAGGGGTGGGGTGGGGGTTCCCCGCACACCACCAGGCAATTCTTGGGACACCAGCTGGGTGTCCTACAATTAAACTCAATTTCGACACTACCTAGCCAGAAATAGCATTAGTTCCCACGGGGCTCAGTCCCACAAGACCACCTTCCACTTCAGATGCGATGCCAGTCACAAACCCAGGAAGTTATCTATGCTTCAGACCTACTGGCTAGTTGTTACCTGTACTTCTGGGTGACTGGCTATAAATCAGAGGTTTCCACAGCCCCCTCCTTGGGTTCGATTAATTTGCTAGAGCTGCTTACAGAACTCAACAGTTTACTCTATAGATTAGCATTTTATTACAATGGATACTAAAGGATACGAATCAGCAGCCAGCTGAAAAGATACATAGGGCAAGGTATATGGAAAGGGGTGCAGAACTTTTGTGCCCTTTCCAGGAGCACCACTCTCCCCAAATCTCCAAGTATTCACCAAGCCAGAAGCTCTTCAAACCCTGCCCTTTTGCGTTTTTATCGAGGCTTCATTACATAGGCATGATTGATTAAATCCTTGGCCATTGGTGATTGATTCAACCTCCAGTGGCCCTTTTCTCCCCAGAAACCAGGGGGTAGGATTCCAAGTTCAAACCCTCTATTCACAGTTGGTTCCCGGGACCACAAGCCCCCACCCTCAGGTACTTTCCAAAAGTCACTTCATTTATATAAACCCAACAGTGGTGGAAAGGGGCTCGTTATGAATAACAAGACACTTTTTTCACCTTTATGACTCTGAAGTGTTTTCAGGAACTAGGACAAGAGATCAAATATTATGACAAAAGATGTTCTTATTGTTCTTATCACTCAGGAAATTCCAAGGGTTTGGGGAGCTGGGAGCCAGGAAATGTTGACTAAGATCATCTGAATTATCAAATATATATTTCCAATAAGTCACAATATCACAGAAATAGACCTGTGCTATTTTTTAGAATTATTTTGTCTTAGTTTTCTGAACACTAAATGTTTACTACTTTTAAAAACCAGTCATCTAAATATTGTGTATTACTTTTTTTCAGCTTTATTGATATATAATTGACATATAACATCGTGTAACTTTAAGGCATACAATGTGATAAATTGATACATGTATATATTGCAAAATGATTACAACAATAAAGTTAGTTAACGCATATATCATCTCACAGTTACTATTTTTTTCATTTTTCAAAAGTTCAAGTGAGAACTTTTAAGATTTACTCTCAGCAATTTTCAAGTATGCACTACACTATTGTTAACTATGATCCCCATGTTGTATATTAGATACCCAGATCCTATTCATCTTATAACTGGAAGTCTGTACCCTTTGATCAGCTTCACTCAGTTCTCTCACACCCATGCCCTTGGCAACATTTACTCTGTTTCTCTTAGTTTTTTTTTTTCTATATCCCACATAAAGGTGAGATCATACAGTATTTGTCTTTGTCTGACTTATTTCACTTAGTATAATGTCCTCCAATCCATCCATGTTTTTGCAAATGGCAGAATTTCCTTCTTTTCTATGGCTGAATACTATCATATATCACATTTTCTCAATCCATTTGTTTCCATGTCTTAGCTATCGTAAATAATGCTGCAGTGAACATGGGGATGCCGTATCTCTTCAAGATAGTGATTTCAGTTCCTTCAGATATATACTCAGAAGTGGGATTGCTGGATCATATGGTAGTTCTATTTGTAATTTTTTGAGAAACCTCCATACTGCTATCCATAGTGGCTGTACCAATTTACAGTACCCAAGGGTTCCTTTTTCTCCACATCCTTGCCAGCACTTATCTCTTGTCTTTATGATAATCGCCATTTTAACAGATGTGAAGTGATATCTCACTGTGGCTTTGATTTGTATTTCCTTGATTATTAGTAGTGTTAGCACCTTTTCACGTACCTATTGGCCATTTGTACAACTTCTTTGGAAAAAATGTCTATTTGGGTTCTTTTTCCTGTCCATTTTTTAGATGGATGATGATGATGATCTTTTTTGCTATGAGTTGTATGACTTCTTTATATATTTTGAATATTAACCCTATATCAGATACATGATTTGTAAATACTTTATTCCATTCCATAGGTTGCCTCTTCATTTTGCTGTGCAGAAGCTTTTTAGTCTGATGTAGTCCTATCTATTAATTTCTGCTTTTGTTGCTTGTGCTTTTGGTTATCATTTCCAAAAAAACCACTGTCAAAACCAATGTGAAGGAAATTTTTCCCTGTTTTTTTCTAGGATGTTTACTTGTTTAAAAGAAATAACAAATCCAAAATGGAGTCATTTGCCCCCATGACAGCAAACCAAGACTTAGTTGCAGTCTCAAGCTCTCCCAAGAACGTGACATTTAAAGAGACAATCTGAAATTTCCTGATCAGCACTAGTGAGGTAATCTGCCTAAGACCCCTGCCATCCCCTCCCTCCCTTCCCTGCCCCAAAAAAGATGACTTGGTCTGAAACAATTCTTACTTTTCAGTTGCTAATAAATTCCTTGCCCCACCTTCCTTCTGCCTATATAAACCTTTCATGTTGTACAACTCCTTGGAGTGCCCTTCAATTTACTAGATAGGATGCTGCCTGATTCGTGAATGTTTAATAAAGCCAATTAGATCTTCAAATTTACTCATTTAAATTTTTTTTTTTTCACAAATGATCCAGGTCTTACATTTACGTGTTTAATCCATTTTGAGTTAATTTTGAGGAGTAGTGTAAGATAAGTGTCCAGTTTCATTATTTGGCATGTGGACATCCAGTTTCCCCAAGACAATTTTATGAACAGACTATCTTTTCCCTATTAAGTATTTTTGGTTCCCTTGTCTAGTGTTAATTGACTCTCTATGCATGGGTTTATTTCTGGGCTCTCAATTCTGCTTTAGTCTGTGTCAATTTTTATTCCAGTACCATACTGTTTTGATTATTAGAGCTTTGTAGTATAGTTTGAAACCAGGAAGCATGATGCCTCCAGCTTTATTCCTCTTTCTCAAGATTGCTATAGTATTCAAGGTCTTTTTCAGGGTCATACAAATTTTAAGATTTTTTTTTTTTTTTATTTCTGTGAAAACTGAAATTTCAACAGGGATTGCATTAAATCTGTAGGTTACTTTGAATGGTATGGGCATTTTAATAGTATTAATTCTTCCATTCCATGGACATGGGATATCTTTCCATTTTATGTGTCTTTTTCAATTTTTTTCATCAATGTCTTACCGTTTTTTGTTTTTGTTTTTTTTTTAACAGATCTTTCACCTCCTTGATTAAATTTGTTCCTAAGCACTTTGTTTTTGATGCTGTTGTGAATGGGATTTTCTTTACTTCTCTTTCAGATAGTTTGAGATCAGTATACAGAAACAAATGATTTTTGTATGTTGATTTTGTATCCTGTAATCCTGCAACTTGACTGAATTCAGTGATTAGTTCTAACAGGTTTTTTTGTGTGTGTATGTGTGAGCGTGGGAGTCATTAGGGTTTCTCTCTAAGATCATGTCCTCTGCAGCGAAAATTTCCAGTCTTCCTTTCTAATTTGGATACCATATATATATGGCATCCAAATATATGTATATTGCTTTGTCTAGGACTTCCAGTACTATGTTGAATAGGAGTGGTGAGAGTGGGCACACTCATTCCTGATCTTTATATTTTTCCCAGTTTTACTGAGCTATATTAGACATAAATCATTGTATGACCTTCAAGTATACAGCATAAAAGCTTGACATATATATTATGAAATGATTACCAGAATAAGTTTAGTTAACGTCCATCTTCTCATATAGATACAATAAAAAGAAATGAGAAAAATTGTTTTTTTTTTTACTTATAATGAGAACTCAGGATTTACTCTCTTAACAGTTTTCATATTTATTATACAGCAGTGGTTGTTCCTGTTCTTACAGAAAAAACTTCCAACATTTCTCCATTGAGTATGATGTTAGCTGTATGCTTGTCTTATACTGCCTTTATTTGTTAGGGTATGTTCTTTCTATACCCAACCTGTTGAGAGTTTTTACCACGAAAGAATGTTGTATTTTGTCAAATGTTTTTTCTTTATCTATTGAAATTATCACATGATTTATATCTTTTATTTTTTTAATGTGGTGTATCACATTAATTGATTTATGGATGTTGAACCTTCCTTGCATCCCTGGAATAAATCCCACTTGATCATGGTTTATGATCCTTTCAATGCAGTGTTGAATTCAGTTTGGTAATATTTTGTTGAGAATTTTTGTATCTATACTCATCATGCATATTGGCCTGTAGTTTTGTGTTTTGGGAGTATCCTTTTCTAACTTTGGTATCAGCATAATGCTGGCGTCATGAAATGAGTTTAGGGGTGTTTCCATCTCTTAAAGTTTTTGGAAGAGTTTATGAAAAGTTGGCTTTAATTCTTCTTTAAACATTTGGTAGGATTCACCAGTGAAACCATCTGATCCTGGGTTTTTCTTGGTTGCAAAGCTTTTGATTACTGATTCAATCTCCTTACTCATTATTGGTTTGTTCAGTTCTGTTTATTCTGATTCAGTCTTGGTAAGTTGTATGTTCTAGGGATTTATCCATTCTTCTAGGTTGTCCAATTTGTTGACATATAATTGTTCGTAACAGTCTCTACGATCCTTTATGTTTATGTAGTATTTGTTGCAGTGTCTCCTCTTTTGTTTATAATTTTATTACTTTGGGTCATCTATCTTTTTTTGTTGGCTTATCTAGCTAAAGATTTATCAATTTTTATTTATCTTTTCAAAGAACCAACTCTTACTTTTATTAATCTTTTATCTTGTTTTCTATTTTCTATTTCATTTATCTCCTCTAATCTTCATTATTTCCTTCCTTTTGCTAATTGTGTGCTTAGTTTTCCTTTTCCTCTAGTTTCTTGAGGTATAATGTTAGGTTGTTTACTTGAGATCTTTCTTTTTTCTTGATGTATGCATTTATAACTGTAACTTTCTTCTTAAAACTGCTTTTTCATATCCCATAAGCAATTATAACTTTCTTCTTAAAACTGCTTTTTCACAGCCCATAAGCAATTGTGGGTTGTGCTCTCCTGCCTGGGTGGGTTATAGAATATGCTTCATAGCTAGTACAACCCATTGGCTGGGGATCCAAATCAGGCAAAACTGCCTACTGAGGTCCCTGGATGGACAGAGAGGTCAGCTGGGCTCTCCAGATATGCAGATATGCTGGCTGGGATCTCTGTTCAGGCACCACTGCAAACAGAAACACACTTGGCTAAGATCTGAGCACTGCTTTCTACAAACCCTGGTCCCCTTCTCTGTTTCTATCTCCATTTCTCATACTTTGCAGGTTCCTCCAGTGATTCTTGCAAGGTAATACCTGAGTGAGCCTCCCAGGAAGAATTCCATAACCCTGGGGAGGCTGGATATCCACCCTGGGCTCTCTTTATCTGAGTGGAAAAATCACAGGGCCACAGGGGCCCTCTTAGTTTGGCAATGTGCTTGCCTGGGTAAGGGCTGATGCAGACAAAGTGTAACCACTCCTCTTACCCTTCTAATGTGGTCTTTCTCAGTCTGTGTTGTCTGGGGGAGGTACTTTAGCCTCACCCCCGGGTTCTGGGATTTCCAGAATGGTGTCCTGTCTATGGATAGCTGCTAGGTCGTCTTCTTGTGAGGGGGATTGAAGTTTTAAATAACCTATGTCACTATCTTGATGACTTGCATATTCCTTTAAAAGTGTAACACAGTATCTTTTTTCTAAAAGTTTTTTTTTTCAAATATAAAATTTTCACTATTATTAACATTGAGATTTTAATCTCTTATGAAACTGTCCTCAAGCTAACATAAATCATTTATTGAGCAACCTACAATTGAGGTACCAACTAGCCATAGTGGGACATTCACAGGATATTTAAAAATAAAGCATTTATGCAATTTATGTGCAGATTTATTTTTGTTTCTTTTATACAACTAATGTCGTTTTAAAAAAAAAAAAGAAAAGAAAAGACCAATAGTGAAGGAGAAGGGGAAAAAAATAAAACCAACAGTATACAGTTTTTGAGAGCTTACTGGCCTCCACCATTGTGCTAAGCACTTGAGAGCTATAATCTCACTTATTCCCATTTATTCTGCACTATATTTCCAGGATGCAGGTATTCATCCTCATTTTATGCTCAAGAAAACTGAGATCATGAGATACTCAGCCAACTCCCCAGAATTGTACAACTAGCAGTAGGTACAGTCTTGGTTCACCTACTAAGTGTCAAGTACTCTGCTAGGAGTAACCACATACTAACTTCTTTACCTGAAGAATGAAAGCGATATTCATCTAATCAGATTTCACAGTATCACTAAGAATTCAAGAAAGACCACAACAAAGCATCTGGGTGTGATGGTTTACCATGGTGTCTGGGGGTGCTACTGTCACCATTGCCAGTCTGACAAATAAGATTTTCAAGGCAAAGAAGGTGACAGACAAGATACAGTTCTGCTGAGAGAAGGGTTTCATATTCTTGAATTTTTTTTTCCATTTTCAAAGACTGAAAGTAAATAGGAAATATCAAAACATCTAAATGGGGCTTCCCTGGTGGCGCAGTGGTTGAGAATCTGCCTGCCAATGCAGGGGACACGGGTTCGAGCCTTGGTCTGGGAAGATCCCACGTGCCGCAGAGCAACTGGGCCCATGAGCCACAATTACTGAGCCTGCGCGTCTGGGGCCTGTGCTCCGCAACAAGAGAGGCCGCGATAGTGAGAGGCCCGTGCACCGCGATGAAGAGTGGCTCCCGCTTGCCACAACTAGAGAAAGCCCTCACAGAGAAACGAAGACCCAACTCAGCCATAAATAAAATAAATTAAAACAAAACAAAACAAAACATCTAAATGTAAACCAATAGAGAAAATCTAAAACTGTTCTAATAAAGTGGGGAAATATTTCTTTAAAACATTTATTCATCTTAAAGATATGTAATGTCCTTATTGTTCATATAGCCAGATGGTGTCCTGGTCCACTGACTAATAAAAGTTAGTAATTAAATCATATTCCTTATGAAATATCACATACCATATTTACTGTAGGGTCTTGTCATTCATTGTAACACAATTGAATATGCACTCTAAAATGGGCATGTGATTTTCTATTCCATTTACAATTGACCTTTTTTCATTTAAAATAATTTGAAAAGCAAAGTAAGATTTCATACTATGCAAATTATATATAATAATTTAGAAAAATTGTGTAATATTACCTAATTATCAAGAAATAAGCAATAAAATATTTTTAAAACTAGCCAATATTATTAAATAATAAAATGATAAAGTATAGTTCAATATAAATAACTTGTTTTAATCAATTGTCCAGAGAATTATCACAAATAAATACATAAATATTTGAGGGGAAAAGACAAAATTTCATAATATCCTAATGACAGAGGTATGTTCTAAAAAAGCTAGTCACTAAAGAAATTATTTTAAAAGTTGAATAAAATGGCCTATGTGATACAACAAAATTATAGCCATTCTATAAGAAAATATAACCCAACTAGAATATATTGAAATAAAATAAATGTAAATGAAAATAGTATAAACAGGAAAACTTTACTAACAAATGATTCTAATCTGGTTTAAATTTAGTTTCATATTTTAGCATATTTCTGGTTGAAAAATGTCTGGGTTACTGCATAAAATAATAAATGTTGAAATATTTTGTTTCTCCCCCAATTATATTTGACATTAAAAAAATAGCAACCCACAATTGTCAGGTGCCTACTATGTTCTAGACAAACATAAGTGTTCTACGTGCATTACTTCATCATATATTCATAGCATCCATGAGAAGTAGGTATTATTGTTTTCCCCATTTTAAAGACAGTGTAGCTAATGCTTTAGAGAGAAGTTAGGTCATTTGCCTTAGGTCACATAGCTAGTAAGTGGCCAGGAAGGCAGTCTTACCCAGTCTTATCATGGCCAGATAATAGGTTCTTAGTGTGCTGAAATACTTCCTGGTCATTCTTAATCAAATCCTAGAAACTATAAAAAAAAGGTTTCTAAATTTAACCAATATTATGAATGAGCAAAAATATCATAGTATATTCTGCAAAATAAATAATTGAGAAAGTACATATTAAAACACAATGTTGATTCTTCCTTTTAGCCGAAGGCACTGGGTATACAACTCTAAACTGATCCCTAATCCTAACAAGATTCTCTCTTCATGAAGCTAAAATTCTGATAGGGAGGGAGCAATAAAAATAAGCAAGGTAACAAAAGATGGAGATAAGCACAATGGAGAAAAATAAAATGGTGAGAAATTCTGGGAGTTAGAAAGTCCTGGAGTAGGAGGTCTTGTTATTGTGTTGCTACATAGGGAGATCAGGGATGGCCTCACTGATGAGTTGACATGAGAACAGAGACCTGAATGAAGTAAAGGAGGAGAGCCTTCTAGGTACTGAGGTGGGGATTTGCTTGGTCTGTTTGAAGAAAAGCGAAGGATGACTGTATAGTTTCAAATAGTGAGTGAGTCTGAATGACAAGAGATAAGGTCAGGAAGATTGTTCAGGACAGGATATGGGGGATCTCAGAGGCCACTGTGAACTTTGACTTTTACTCTGAGATGGGAAGCTGTTGTAATATTTGAACAGAAGAGTGGTATAAGCAGACTTACATTTGTAAAGCACCATTGTGCCAACTATTTTGTAAATAGCCTTTTTCTGAAAGAGAAAGGAAAAAGAGAAAAGATCAGCTGATAGGCTGTTACAAAATCACAGGTAAGAGATAATAGTCCCATGCTTAGTGGTGGTGGTGAAAGTTGTATAAAGTAACCAGAATCTGGATATATGTTGAACATAGTCCCAAGATAATTTTCTGTTGAATTGGAAGTAGAATGTGAGAGAAAGTGAACTGTCAAGAATGAGCCCAAGGGTTTTGGACTGAAGAACTAGAAGGAAGAGGAAGCTTACCAGAGGATAGATCTGAGGGTGGAAATAAGTAGTTTTTTTAACATGGCAAGTTTGAGATGTCCATTTAGAGACCTAAGAAGCTGAGAAAGTATATTGGATATAAAGTTGCATATTAAGGAGTCTCGATTTCTGGACTCCAATATGGAAATGTATTATTTTTTTCTTTTTTTTGAATTTTATTTAATTTATTTTTTGTACAGCAGGTTCTTATTAGTTATCTATTTTATACATATTAGTGTATATACGCCAATCCCAATCTCCCCATTCATCCCACCACCACCACCACCCATCCCCAGAAATGCATTATTTGAGAGTCATGAGATAACAGATGATATTTAAAGCCAAGAGACTGGATGAGTTCATAAAAAATAGGGAGACTGAAGAGAAAATAGCTAAGGATTGAGCTCTAAGATACGCCAGCATTTTATGAGGCAAGGTGCTGAGGAATGTGAAAGGTTAAAGATGACATAAAATTATTTGATATTCCTCCCAATGACTGATATGTCCATTTCCTCTCCCTTTAAATTTGTGTCTGCAGTGACCAATAGAGTATATAGCAGAGATGACGCAATGCCAAATCCGGGCCTGGGCTGCAAAGGGCTGGCAGCTTTTGCTTTGATCTCTTGGAGCCAGAACTTCCAAGAATAAAGTTCAATTACCCTGGTGGAGAGACTACTGGAAGAAATTGATAGGTAGAGGGACACTGCTGAGCTCAGCCTTTCAGATATTCTCACCAAGGCAACAAGCGTATGAGTGAAGTCACCTCAAAAGCTTTCATACTAGATCAGCCACCAGCTGAATGGCATCATATGACCCCTGTCAGTTCCAGTGGAGTACAAGAATCACCACAGCCCAAAGTGCAAGTTCAAAATAATAAAGTTTTGGAGTAGTGGCTTAGGAAACAGGAACACAGAGGGGCCAGCAAAGAAAAGAGAAAAGGAGAGGTCAGTGTGGTGGAAGAAAAAGCAAGAGATAGTTTACTCCCAGAAGTCAAGCAAAGGAAGGATTCCAGAATGAGAAATTGATTTACTCTGGTAAATGCTGCTTGAGGAGGATGAGAACTGAGAATTGACCATCGTGTTCAGCAATGTGGAGGTCACTGGTGACTCTGATGAGCTATTTCATTAGAATGTTGGGGACAAAATCCTTCTTGGAATGGATTTAAGGGAGAATGGAAGAAAGGAATTAGAGGCAGAGAGTATGAAAGACACTTGATCAGTCTTGTCGAAAAGGAGATCAGAGACATGGTGTAGCTAGGTGGCCATGTGGGGTCAGGGGAGTTGTTAATTTTTGTAAGATTGGATAAACTACAGAATATTTCTATGCCATTGGGAGTGATCCATCAGGGAGGGGGAAATTAAGGTTGAAGCAGAGATATTGGACAATTGGGAAGCATTTTCCTTTAATTCCTGAGATGAATAGGTTTAGTTCACAGGTGCAGGTAGGAGTGGTCTTAAATAGGAGCGCCAACACTGTTTCCATACCAAGGTTAGGAAAGGTCAATGGTGCAGAGGCAAGTAATGATACAGTGATGGGTTCATGTAGGGTTTTTTTTCCCAAGTGTGGTCCTGGCACAAGACTAGAGCCATAGGTCACTGAATTAAAATAGTTTGACTCTAGGCATTTATAGGAATGCAATATTTAACAAAGATGATATGACAAAGAAATAGAAAGGATTCTTTAATAAATCGTGAGATTACTTACTAAAATGGTAATACTCCGTTGAGTCTCACTACTCACAATCTTCACGAAAATAAAGTTCAAGGGCATTTAAAAGTTAATTATCTTAAAATCAGAAGACAATTAAAAAAAAAATCTAAACTAACAGAGAATTGACTCTTTTCCAGATCTCTTGATGGAGATAATTTTCATAAGTTATAAATGATACAATATAAATAAAAAAGTAGAGTACAAAATTGTATGTTTACTATGAATATACTCATTCAGTCTGTAATTGCTCAAGTACAGAATTTCCGACTGGATTTCTTAGCTTTAGTGACTGCCTGTTCCTAATTTTTTGGTTCACAAATCTGTGAAATGTTTGAACCAAAGAAGATTTACTCTCCTCAGAGTTACTGTTATCCAGGAACTGCTGTTTCCTCTCTGCTCTCTGTAACAGGGGTGGGAAGTACTACGCTAGGTATGAAGTCTAGATAGAAGAGGAGAAAGGAGAGGAGACCCACTCCCTGAATATATCTCACCTACAAAGACAAAAGGCACTGGTGCTTTGCATTCTGTGATCTATGCGCCTCATTCCACTCCTCCTCCACCCAAACATGTGTGGTTCTATCATTAAAAGTGTTATGCCTTTCATACAGTCATCATTGCTTACAGGAAAAAAACAGGAAGTAAATACATAAAACCGATCATACTTGCTTTGGACTGGTGGGATTATGGCTAAGGTTTCTATTTTTATACTTTCCCTACTGTTGTAATAGTCTTTAAACTTTTAAAAATTTAATAGAAAAAACTGAGAATCTTTTAATTACTACAAGGTCCTAAAGATTGTACAAATAAATGATTATAGCTCTGAGCTAAATTTCACTCTCCCCAGTGTGTTTATTCCTAATATACATTCTTATATGAATGTTCCATTTACATTTTGATTGCCATTGATTTTGATTTACCTGGAGTCAGATCAAGATTGAACCCTGATTTCATTGCACCTTAATTGTGTGTACTCATCTGGTAAAATGGAAATAACTCTACCATGCATTCCAAAAAATTTGGGAGGATAAAATGAGATAATATAATGAAAGTGTCTTATGAAGCGTGAAACACCATGAAATATGTTATTTGGTTATTTTTACACTAAAATATTAGCCAAGAGAAACTGTAGATTTCATTTATAAGTCAAGTTTATTAAACTTTTTTAGAGCAAGACCCAATTTGGGGATCTTGTCCCAAAGGCAAATGTGAGAATGAGAAATGATTAGAGTGAAATTGAGCATATTTAAAATTTAAATTTTTCAATAAAATTTGTTACAGAATAATTAAAATTACTGAGACCATAGAGCTTTCCAAAATAAGGGGAAAAGTTATTATCTTACTTCAAAAGGAATTATATTTAAGTAAAATATATAAACAACTACTGTCTCTTAATTACCTAATCACTCATCAACATAAGCCAAATATTTTATTGGCTAAATTTAAAAACTGTACCTTCAAAATAATTGTAAACTCTGATGTATATGTATTGTTATGCATAATTTAAGATATTGTCACCCAATATTTAAGTTTCAATTAGGTTTTAATGTTTAATATTTAAAGCACAATACTCAATAAAAGACAAATTCTCAAAAATTGAGAAGTATATTATTTAGTCCCACCATGTAACACAAATTATTATTATTATTATTAACTTCCTTTCCATATTGTATGTACACACATAAATACATGCTAACATAGTAACCATAATGAACATATAACTTTGTATGTTGTATTTTCACTTGTTTAAGCATAAACTCTTTTCCATGTTGCTATATCTATTACTTTTTTTACTTTAAGCACAGTATAAAGAACTTTTCTCCCCCAAAATGTAAAGCTATGGGATAATGATCAGAATTTTCTTATCTAGAAGACCTGTCAAAATAAATAAATTTCCTATGGAAAAATGACAGAATGATTTGGGAAATACAACAAAAGCCTGCTGTTTCTCAAATTAAATAGACATGATTGGCAGACTAGAAAGGGGGATGCCATTAGGATATTCTACAGTGTCCACAGTGCCTAGTGAATAGCAGAATTTCCACAAATGTTAATTAATCCTTTTTAAACAGTTGATTTTGATCAATTTCCATGAGGAAAGGAGGGAGAGAGCCTTCAATTCTTACAAGGGCTTACAAGGCACAAGCTCTGCAGTTTCTTGCATGAATTTTTTTAGAACCAAAGTGTTAACGAAATCTTCAATTTTTCTTGACAATATGCTTCTTATTCTACCTTGTTTCCCCAAAGATATGTTTCCATGCTTATGTATTATCTGGACTCTTGAATAGTCCTCTCTATCTACCTATTTTTAAAAATATTTGCTTATTCCAAAAAAGTAATAGCAAAATAATACTTTTAATTTAGGTTTGCCATTTGATAGATTACCTAGAAGCAGACCCCAGGTCAAAATTAGCAAGCAGTTCAAGTGATTTATTAGGGGCAACGCCTGTGAGGAAGACAGAAGAGGTGGGAAGAGCCACCATATATGATATAGGTCTGACTCTAGATAATGCAAAGAGGGAAGGAAAGTAGTTCAAAGTATCTTACACAATAGTGTGAGTTCCGAGAGTTTGGCAAAGTCTACTGGGGAGTCCTGAAGTTGACTGATAGGTAAGCTACAGATCTCCCAGAAAATGGAGAAATGCCTTTTTATCCCTTCTGTACTCAGTCGCTGGCTACAAGCAGCCTATGGAAGCCTGATACAGAAGCAGTGATGGATTTCAAGGCACAGCAGCTGAGCCTTTCGATCAGTTATACCCCTTGTAGTTAAAGGCACATTAACATGCACACCACAACAATGTATGCCAATCTTAAGATGTTTTTATTTTGAATGCAAATGTGTCCTCAGTTTCACCAATTGAAATTTCACATACTGTATATTGAAAAGGCTAGTGATTTACACTTAGAAAGTATGGTATGGATCTAAGTTAAAGCCAATATTTGGGCTGCAATAAATTAATGTCAATATGAAGATTTCAATAAGAAGAATAAATCAAGACCCAGCACATCGACCATTTTCCATAGTACATGAACTATGCATTGATATGATAGAGCACTGTGAACGAGCCCAAGACCCTGGAGAAAAGAATCAGAATTTAAACATTTTTCTGGAAAAAGCCGTCATAAGATTATAAACTCAGTAGAGATCATGATAAACTATAGAAGCTCTTTTTATTATGAGCAGGTATGATTCTAAAAGGCATTGTTAATTCTATTCAGTAAGTCCAAATTAACGCTATAAGATTGAGTTCTCTAGCACACAGCTAGGAAAGCTTGTTTGTCAAACAACTGAAAATAGAAACTTGTCAGATCACTGAAGGGAAATAAAACAAAAGTACAGAGCAATAGAGATTGAGTATGTATAATTTGGGAAGAAAAGGCATAACTGCTTGATGCCATCAAATTTGCATGTTAGTCATCAGTTAAATCAGAGGTCAGCAAAGTATGACTTGTAGGCCAAAGACAGCCTGAAGCCTGTTTTTAGTAAATAAAGTTTTACCGGGACAAAGTTATGCCCATTTATTTACATGTTCTTTACAGTTGCTTTTGCTATACAATGGCAGAGTTGAGTAAGTGTGCCACAAAGCCTTAAATATTTACTATCTGACCTTTTTCAGAAAAAGTTTACAATGCTCTGAACTACACTTAAAGCACCATGATACACACACAAATAATAGTCATCACCACCACCACTTACAGAGTGCCAGTACATCAAGTTTTATTTTGAATCTCCATTATAATCTGAAAGATAAAGCAAATGTGTGTGTGTGTATGTATTCCTCACAATCACCATAAGGTTGATATCATTTCCCCATTTTCCACTGTGGAAACTGAGCCACCACCGAGCGTTAAGTAATTTGTCAAAGGTAATACAATCAGGAAATGGCAGAGCCAAGCTTCAAACTAGGCAGCACAGTTTTAGAGTTTGTGCTCTTGATCCCTATCCTATATTGTATATTATTCTCCTTTTATGCAAAAGGAAAATGCGGTTCAGGGAAATTAAATACATTGTTCAGTATCACATGGGAACCAAACAGTAAAGCTAGACTTCAGACCCAAAGCCAACACGCCTTCCATTTTTCCACATAATTATCCTACTATATTATCCCTAAGGAGATCAAGAATTGCAAAAGTTTGGGGAAAATTATAACCATGTTAGGGTTAGAAAAATATACCTATGAAAAGAGATCATTTGGTCCCAGGGAAAAAAAAAATATTTAAAATAATAGGCAAGAGTAACATGGCCTTGGTTGCTAAGAATAGCAATGTGTAGTTATTTAAAAAAGCATAGCCTTTAGTTTTTAACATATGGCAAATATACAATCTAATGAGTATCTCTGAGACTATAGATGGGATTATGCCTAGAATGCAATGGTGACGAGGTAAAACCTTAATCAGCATCACAAAAGCAAACCAAAAATTAGATTTTAGAGAAGTAATGTAGAAGGAAAAAGTGGAATTAAGATCCAACTATGAAACAGAGAGAGGCAGAATGGTAAGATTTTTAGTAAATGGTGAGAACGTAAGTGACATAATTGTGTGAGCAAATTACAGTCTACACAATGATAGAACTGATATGGTGCTCTTCTAATACAGAAAACCAAAATGTCCCAGAGGCAAGATATAGTAGTGATGAAAGCTTTTAAATATTTGAATATCTACTGAAGTCCTAATTATGTTAAAATAGAACTCATTCTTATCTGCCTCTCTTTAGCATTTATACAACCAACAAATGTTCAATATGTATCAGGACTTGCCTTTGAGATGCCTGTAGAAATACATACCTTAGCCATCGGGAAAAACACTTCAAAAAGGCTGGAAAAAAGACATATGTGATTCCATGACAAAATTATTGCACAGCTTATTAAATAATTGAATCAGTAGTTTTGAATAAAAAATGCTGCTCAGTGGGAATGGAATAACCTTAGCCCACAGTCTTGGCTCAAATAATTCCTATCCTGTGGGAAATTAATACTGCAACTTGTAGCCTACCACATTCAAATCACACACCGCTACTCCTACTACTACTAATAGGAAAAGTAATATTGGAAAGACTGAACTTCCTAGGCAGAGCCTAGGTTTTACTTGCTGTGAAACCTTGGGTAAACCTCTTAACCCCTCTGAGCCTGTTTTATCATTTTTAATTTGGATAATCATGGGTCCTGAATAAAAAGATATTACTACATAATACACACCTATATTCTCTAGCACCAAAAATGGTCAAATAGAAGCTGGATACCACATTATCTGGGGCTCTACAAGAGGAAAATTAGATGGGAAGCCAACTAGATCCTAACTCTCAGAGTCTGTGATCCATCTTCATCATATTTATTTGTTTTACTGAACAAACACCTATTTGTTGTTAATTCTGTGCTAGGCTGTTCTAAGCACTTTACAGACATTTACTTATTTAATTCTCATTCTGATGCTTGACCATTGTAACTACAGTCACGTTCACTCTGGCTACCGAAGATAAGAAACTACCAACTAGTTACAAAAGCAATGAGTTTCTAAATTCAAGTGGTGTGAAAACAGCTTTGGGGTCTCTCATAAGGTTTTTGTCACTATTTTAGAACTAAAGAGGGAGCTGGGATTTTTTTTTTTTTTTTTTTTTTTTTTGCCAGTTAAAAATGGACACAATATCAGACAGTAGAGTCTGATAGAGAAGTCCCCGGGTTGAAAGTCAGGACCTTGAATGCTGTATCATCCATTGCATCACAGAATTACATCATGTCTAAGTGAACAAAAACTACTAGACAGGAACAGTCAATTTGCCATTTTATTAATGGCCAATTTGAATGGTCCCATAATTAAGCTCATGAGTAGTTGGGAAATACAGCTGGGGAATATGAATCTACAGGGTCTCAGAGGAATACATTTTGCTATATGGCCCCGAACTTACTTTGTGACCTTGGTCAATTCTCTCCAAACCTCTCCATTCCTTCTCTTGTAAAACGAAGGTCATATGTCCCAAGAGAATTTCAGGAATTCAATCTGGGACAGATTGAGTCTAGAAGTCTCCAAACCCCTCAGTTTTCAATGACTCCTAGAGAGATACTAATCAGCATAGGAAAGGCTGTGCTATGGCAACAAACAACTCCCAGTTTGGAGTGGTTTGACACAACAAAGATTTACTCCTTGCTCATATCATAATGAGCAAGTGGCTTTTCTCTGCTTTTTATAACTCAGAGATCTCCTTGCTTCTATCTTGCAACTTTCCCATTTGAAATCCTTTTTTTTACTGCTTTGCAGATGACAGAGATTATTGAAAATTTAGCCAGGTTCACTTAACTCCCTTAGATTGGAAGTGACAATCATCCCCTGGATTAATGTCTGGCTTTTGTCACAGGACTCCAACTTCACCACAGGGGATGCTAGAAAATGTTGGTGAGCACATGGATATTTGATTAGAACTAATGATCTCTTCCAGAAGAGTTGAATGAGTATGACCAAGAGGCCAGCACATGCCAGATTCAAGACTGGAACTCATGCTCTCTAGCTCCTAGTTCAAGGCTCCCCTCCAGACAGTATGTGGGGTTGATATACTGATGTCTCCAAAGCCTTTGAAATTGACAAAGGGACAGTTATTTCTCATTATAATAGCTTGTATTTTATTATGCTTTCTTAAAGGAAAAAATAAATTTCCTTCAATCAATACAGAAATATATAGCCTTAATTGGCTTTCTAGCGAGGTTAACAAAAAGCCTATAATTCACTGTTTCACATTATTCCAAAAGCTCTATTCCATTCTTCGAAAAGATTTTATCAAAGGCAAAATCCAGACTATACCTACTTGATATTCCATCCCCTCCAAGTGAGAGTCCTTAGAGCTGAGAATCTCCTCGTGTGAATGGAATGGACTAATATGTTGAGTTACAAAATACGAAGATTTCTAGAGGTATTTGAAAAAGGTTTGTGAAGATTTCTATGCTAAGATGTTTGATTTTTAAGATCTTTGCTTTAAAACCAGAATGTAGGAATAAATTCTATTGTGTTTTGGTGACTCCCTGCTTCTACTCAAGTGTCCTTGGCATTAGTGGTTGGTGTTAGAAGCCAGAGAAGCAATTCAGTCTACTGGACATTTTAAGAAAATGCGGTTATCCAAAATCTGGGTTTGAATGAAATCCTAAGTTGAGCCCATGAGCTGGCCAAATCTTTATTTTTTTTTTAAGAGTAAAGCTTTTTACATAACTACAACCAAGAATAAAAGAGGTTAGGATGATAGTGTGCAGTTGCTTTTCATTTCACTATACTGGTAGCTTGGGAGGAACTTTCTGCTTTTAGAAAACCCAGATTCTACATCCTTCCATTAATCCAGCCAGGAAAATAAGTGGTTGAGTACATAAGTGGTGAATTTCATCCACACCTCTCATTTCCCCCAGTTACTCACTAGTGCATTTTCTTTATCCTGATGATCATTACAACTCTTAAAGGCAGCATGCAAGTGAGTAGTTTATGAGATGTACCTCTGACACGCTAGTAGAAATGTTGGTCACTACCTTCATGTTTCTATAGGATAGGCTGTGCTATGGCAACAAACAACTCCCAGTTTGGAGTGGTTTGACACAACGAAGATTTACTCCTTGCAAGAAAAGGAAAGTCAATACACAGTGAGCCTTTCATGTTCAAGTTTATGTTTCTCTATATGTGAAAAGAAATAGTTATATCAATCTCTCTTCTGATAGACATGCTGAAATCTAGCATACATGTTCATTTTCTAAATAAAATGTTTCCATTTTACTAAAAGAAGTACTATCACTTAGTTTTACCAAACTGAGATAAACTCCATATGAATAAAATTGGGATTTGCTGCTAACAAAAATTTGAACTGATAAATGTTTTATTGCACTGGATTTTATTTGTTTACTTATCTTTCTAGCTAAAAGACTGCATTTAGGGTCAAAGTTCATGTCGTATTCATTTTTTAATTTCTCATCCCTAGGACACTAAGGTCTTGACCAGTATCTGGAAAATAAAACAGGAGGCTCTCAAAACACTTCAATGGATTAATAGGCAGTCCTTGGCCTATAGAGAAAATAATATCTGTTCATTTAGAAATAGTAAAATATTGAATAAACATGTTTACCAGTTTAATTAGTTTTGCTTACTTCAGGATGAATTTAAAAGTTACAAGGTCAAAAATCATTATGAAATTGACAGGGTATCATACTACAAATATAAAGTTTGTATAATTCTAGGCTGGCCAAAATAAACTAAACTAATAGAATGTTCAAGGTGGAAAGAATCACTGAGCACTTCTAGTTCTTCCATTTGAGGAAAGTGAAACACAGAAAGACACAGTGTAAATTCATGGCAAAACTTAAACCCAAATCTCAGCAGTCTGAATACAAAGTTCGTGCTTTTTTCCCCCATGCTATTTATTTAAATACAATGAAATATGTAAAGACTTTATTCACATGCATGCCAGATGTCATTAATTTTCATTTATGTCACCACATAAGGTATTAATAAACAACTCTCAACGAAAATATGTGTGGAGGCTGTTGATATTTAAATCTTGGAATCCAATATTTCAACAGTGCAATTTAAGAAAAAAACTTGTAAATATGAAATATTTGCTGTGTTAGAATCACAGAATTGGAAGACACTTTTTCAAGAGGTGATTTGCTCTTAGCTTCAAGGTGGTAAATATTAAATTTTCTTACATTTTTGAACAAATTTATTTGCCAATTCTAAATTCTACAGACATATTGTTTATGAGCAGAATATTCATATATTCATTAATTTCTTCATTTGATGGTAAGAATATAAAAGAACATTATGATAATGTCCTTAACTTCTTACATCCATTTTTTCTTCCTATATCCTGTATTTATAACTGCAGTATTTTTGGCATAACCTTAAACAGATGGTGGGGAATTTGACTCTGGGGAGAAATCAATATTATCTGAACCCAGGGAACCATAAATTTAAACAAAGAGAAATTTACATTTTCTATCACCACTAGCACTATTTTTGAGTTTGTTTTGTATTTGTCTATGTTGCTCAACATACAATTTTTAAAAATCAGATCTTAGGAGACCAAAGGACTTTGTTCAGAGTGAAATAAATATTTGGAAAATGTAAAAGAACTTACAACCAAGGTTTTTCTCTAAGGACCACATTTCTCTTTTTTAAGGCAAATAATACAATTATAACCTCAAGGTGTGTGTGCTGCTTGATGAGCTGCTCTGTCTCCCTTCTCAAATGAATGCATGATTTTTAACTAATATCCAGAGATATTACACTGGTAGATTATTTTCTAGGTAATAAAAGACTTAAGTAAATGGTCTCAGACACAATCTATGATCATGTAATATTGAAATAAAGTCTTCTATAAAGCACATGAATTAAAACATTCCCTGAGTTCACTAGAACAGCTGCTTATTTCTAAATCAAATTGCTTTCCACAATATGTGGTTAACTATAAAAAGTTTTTACAGTTATATAATTAAATATATCTTGTTATTGCTTTGGAAGCATATGGAGTGATTTTCATTTATCATCTAAGAACATGAGAGAATCAATATACAAAAACATAACATGAAACTGTTCAATATACAAATATCTCACTCTATGCATCCTGATTATGAAATCTTCTGAAATTATCTTTGAATTGATATTTATTCATTCCAGTGAAGAAAACATTACACTCTTCCACACAAAAGAATTATTTTCTAACTTGAGAAACCCACATTTTTCATGAAAGTCACTGCCCTGTCTCAAGGTTTAATTGAAACCAAATGAAGTCTAGTAAAACTAATCAAAACCAAACAAACCCTTGGGTTATGTGAAGGACTTACTGTTAGTTATAGTTCTTGGAGATTTGGTTAGACCACTCTAAAATCAAATTTTAAATGTCACCATGCCATGTGAACTAGACATAAAATATTCTTCCAAGAGTTCCATGAATGGCTAAATTACAAATCAACTTTATTACATACAGAGTTATTCCATGACCACCAAGTAAGGCAGAAAATGCTGAATCAATTCACAGAAAGTAATTGATGTTAAAGAATTAACTTAAGATATTAAAACTTATCTCATATGTTATATTTGTATCAGTCATTAAACAGAAACTTCAGGAAATCTCTCAAAAATGTCAATGCATAATTTGTACAAATCATCCCAGAACAGCTGAAATCTCTAATATAATTTAGGGGAAGGTTATAAATCAGTAAAAGTTGGGGAAAAAACAATATAAGGGTCCTGGAGGGAGCACCAGATCTGAATCTGAATAGTCATATGACTCTCAAGTTCTTGCACTGGAGTTTTCTTACTACAAAATGAGAGTAGTAATTACAACTCTGAACATACACTTTTCTCCAATGTAGTCATGTAAAGAGTGATGCAAATGCAAGTTATTGTGAAACCATAAAGTAGATATCAGCAAATATGTGGAAGATAAGGAGTAGAAAAGATGATTGCTTACAAATAACTAGTACATGAATTAGTATTCTTCTTTATATTTGAAGCTATACAAAGAAGAACTGATAGAGAAAAAGTGACTTCAGCTTTGATATATAAGAGTACAAGTGTTTTGATGTGTCTTATTTCACATTAAATAGTATAAAATTTATTATTCCTCTGAAGAATGCATGTCTTAAGTGAATAGCTATTCAGTGTTTCAACAGGCAGAATAGTAAGTCGTATGGCCATTTGCTGAATAGAATACAAATGCCATAAATCATAAAAGTGATTTAAAAGATTTGGTGTTATAATACTGAATAGGTCCAAGGACCATTTTTCATTCCATGCACCTCAGTTCCTGCCAGGCCACTTTTAAAATTATAGAGTGCTAAAAAATAAATAACATAAAGTAGAACAGGACAGTCCTGAGGGAAAATCAAAAGGAAAATTTCCATTCAGGCAGTTAGATAACCTACATTTTTGACAAAAAAGAAGGAGCAAAGAAATATGATTGAGACATATAGTATAGTTTACTATCAATAATTTGATGTGCTTAATTGAACTTTCCTGGTAACTGAGGACATAAAATTATTACTTTTGTTTATAATTTTAAACTGCTGACAATCTAAATATTTTAAAAATATATCTGATCACTTTCTCACTGTAGTGAATTAGTATTTGGTAAGTTAATTTTTGGTAATTTAGAATATTGCCTTTAGCCAATTACCACTGTATGTACCTTGTGGCCAAACCAATTTTCACCAGTTACCTTCCAATTTATAATACTTTACATAAATTAAAAATTGCTAAACAGTCTCTACAGTAATGTACTTGACAAACCCAATTGCATTTGCACATAAAAGGTTCTTTGCTTTTATGATAAACATTAAGCAAGAGAAACAAAGTCTCTAAATATTTTACTGGGAATAATACCATTAAGACATAAAATTCACTCTTTCATACGTGGGCAGAATACTGACTTGTTCAACAGCTTTATTTGATCTTAAGCAAAGAGATTTCAAAAGTTAATGTCTTTTCTGAACTCATTATCATCAGCGGGGCTAGGCCTATACCCTAATGTATGGGGACTAAAGAAAATGGCAATGTGCTCTATCCTTCTAACTCCAATGACCACTTCTGTGGATGTGAAATCACACTGAAACTACAGAATATCAGGAACCTCTGCTGGAGATGGACTAGTTAATTCAGACCAGTCATTTAGTTGAGAACAAGTAAAAATAGCTAGATAAAATATTAAGAAGAAATCTTCTTTAATGTATCAAATAACCGAAAAGCCATAAAGAATTACTAGGCTGAGATCCAGGAGAGGATGGAACTCATAAAACAAAACCCAGCACCCAAGACTACTTTCATACTGGGACTATTTAGGAAATGAAAAGAAAGAACTGAGTTACTAAGCTGCAGTTTAACAGCCTTGCAGGGATCAAAATACAAAACCTGGAGTTAAGGACCTAAAAGGTTGGCCTACATTGGGCTCAGCTGTGCATTATCAAGAGCCCAGAAAATATTGTCTTGAAATCGGATTAGCAAATCTAGGCTTTCTAGCACTTCTAGACATGTAGCAAAAGCAAACCAAAATTTTCTGTGTAAGAAGACAATACTATTCTGAGCTTCAAAACTTTTCTATGATGTTTTTTCAAATACAGTGCCTAGTGCACAGTCAAAAATAACTAGATACCTAAAAGAAAGACACCATTTTCAAAACTCCACAGAAACAGACCCATAGATACTTCACATATTGGAATTATCATACTTTAATTGTAAAATAACCATGATTAGAATTTTCAAGACAAAAGCCAAGCTGGAAAAATGCAACAGAGTATTTTCAAATGATATATTTAAAAAAGAGCTAAATAGAATGTACAGTTCTGAAAAATATAATGACCAAAATAAGAAACAATAGATTTAAGAGCAAATTAGTACCAAATGAAGAAACTACTTGTGAACTAAAAGATAGATAAGATACCATCAAGAATGAAGCACAGAGAGACAAAAATATTAAATTATGAGAGAAAAGATATTATACTGAAGGATACAGTAAGAAAATCTAACATCCTTTTAACTGGAGTGTCAAAAAGAGAATGAGTCACAAGTAATATTTGAAGAGATAGTGAGAATTTTCCAGGATTGAAAAAGATATCATTCTACAAATTTTAAAATGTAATGAAACCCAAGCAGGGTAAAGATAAAGAGCAGACATATTATAGTGAAACTCAGAAAAACCACAAAGAAATCAGACAGCGAGAGAGAGAGATGTAAGATGAGAGAGAGAGAAAAGATAAGTTACTTTCCAAGGATTAATGGCCAACTTCTTAACTGGAAGCCAGAAAACATTAGAATGGTTTTTCAATGTATTGAAATAAGAGAAGTTTCAACTGATAATTTAATATCTAACAAAAAAGTCTTTTAAGAATGAAGGTGATAAAAGGACTATTCAAGCAAAAAACTCAAAGTCAAAAAACTCATTTCAAAGCAAAACTAAAAGACTTTACAACCAACAGATCTATACTAAATGAAATTCTGAATGATATACTTCAGTCATAAGGAAAATAATCCCAAATGGAAGCTCAGAGAGGCAAGAAAAAAGAAGCACAAGGAAAAGAATGGAAATGTGAGTAAATCACTGACCCTATGAAACAATAATAAAGGCTATTTATGGAGTTTATAAAAATATATGAAATTAAAACATTCCTACCTCAGACTATATAGAACAATCAGTTCCAGACTAATTACATACATGAGTTTAAAAGACAGAAACAAAATGAATATTCTAATAGATATAGGAGGATATCAACAAGACCTCAGAGTAAGAAAAAGCTTCTTAAACAGTACCAAAAAACCACTAGCTATTAAGTAAAGACTGATTAACTTGATTACATTAAAATTGAGAAGTTATATTTGCCAGAAGACCTCCTTAACAAAGTGAAAAGTCAAACCCACAAAAGGGAGTTATGTGAGTTTGTAATACATATTACTAGCAAGTGCTTATATCTGGAATGATATATAATTATAAGTTATATAATAAACTTGTACACATCCATATGGAAAAGTCAGGCAACTTAATTTTGTAAAAAAGGATAGGAGACTTGAATAGGCACTTTACAGACAGGATATCCAAATAGCTCCTAAGCATACTACAAGATACTCATCTTCACTAACCATGAAAAATTTTAATTAAAAACAATGAGATACTACACCCACCAATACAACACATTGGCTAAGGTGTGAAGCAACAGGAAGTCTCATACACAAATAATCAGGCATTATCTAATAAAGAAGATCACTACGAATAGCATTTCCACTCCTACTCATAGGTAAATACCACCCCCCCCCCAAATTATAGGCATATGTGGAACAAGAGGCTTCTGTAAAAGTGCTTATTATAACACTATAAGAGTGCTTATTATAACAACATTATTTTAACTAGAAATTAACTAGAATATGCATAAACAGTACAACTGACATACTTTGTAGTACCTAACAGCCATGAAAATGAACTAACTATTGCTACACACAGGAATATAGATGAGTTTCACAAACATAATATTGAATAAAATAAGCCAGGCACAAAAGAAACTTGGAAAACAGGCAAAATTAACTTTTGATGTATGAAGTAAGGATAGTAGTTACCTTTGGGATTGGGGTTGAAGACAGAGGTAATAACTGATGAGGAACCAAGGAGGGTTTCTGGTGTATGTCTATTTCTCTGGGGTTTTTGTTTTTGTTTTTGTTTTCTAACATAGGTGACAGTTACATGAGTATGTTCACTTTGTGACAATTCATTGTTCTGTACTTTAATGATGTGTTTTTCTGATGTGTATTTTATTTCACTAGTCAATAAACATCATACAAACACATACACAAACATACAGAAACACACATATATTCAATATATATAGTTATATTGAATTAAAAATGTTAAAATGCATGGCAGCAATAGCTCAAAGAATGGTCTAGAACTTTTTGTCCTCCTCAGTGAGTTCTAACAAATATTTAAAGAATAAGTATTTCCAATGTTATGTAAAGTCTGCTAGAGATTAGGCAAAAAGAACACATTCTACATCTCATTTTGTAAGCCTAGAATACCTTGATATCAAAACCAGAAAAAGAAAATGTGAAAATAAAAATTAGGTCACTCTCATTCAGGAATATAGATGCAAAAATTCAAAACAAGATTTAACAAACCAAAACCAGCAATGCATAATGTGCAAAATACATCATGACCAAGTTAGGTCTGTTCCAGGCATACAGTGCTGGCTTAAATTGGAAAATCAATCAATACAATTTAGCACATTAACATTTCAAAGAGAATAATTACATTATTAGCTTATTTAATATAGAAAAAAAGCTTATTAAAATTCAACATCCCTAAAAAAAAAAAATTCAACATCCCTTCATGATTTAAAAAATCAACTTTTAACAAATTAGAAACACGAGCTGTATCCTTCAATTTAACAAAAGATACCTACAAAATAAAAATTTCCACAAACATCATACTTCATGCTAAAACTACAACAGTAAGCACAAAACAAAGATAGCCGTTATCACCATTTTTATTCAACATGTCTATATGACAACCGTCAACATTTGTAGATAATCTAATTTTTTTACACAGAAAATGAAAATAATCTACAAATTGATGGAATGAGTAAGAGTTTAGCAAGGTCATTCTCTATAAAATCAGCATACCAAAATCTTTTATTTTTAAATACCAGCCATTAAAAAATATTTTTATAAGGTATAGCTTATCACAGCATCAAAAATACTAGGCAATAAGGAATAAATCTAAGAGAAGATATGCAATAATTCTATGGAGCATATGATAGAACCTTACTGAGAGAAATTAAGGATGACCTCTATAAGTGGAAAGATATATCATGTACATGGATTGGAAGACTCATAAATATGTCAATTCTTCACAAGCTGATCCACAGATTCAATGTATTACCAACCAACATCACAATACAATTTTTGACTATACAGCTGATTCTAAAGTAAAAATGGAAATTAAAAAGGCCATGAATAGGTAAGTATCCTGTATGAAAATAAAGCAGGGGAGGACTTTTTCAACTGATATTAAAACTAACCTTAAAGTATATTTATATTAAGCCCTGTGATATTAGCACTGGGAACAACACAAAGATTAACAGAAAAGAACAAAGATCCTGGGAACAGATTGATGCATACATGGACCCTTTATTTAGCTGCCCTTCAGAGTAATAGGGAAGGACTGTCTTTCTCAAAGTACATTGCTGGAACAAAGTTTAATGCTTAAACTAATACTTTAGGGAATTTTTTTTTGTTTCTTAATGAAAACGGTCTTTATAGAATCTCCTTAGCAAATGCCAGTATGTCAATTATGCTCAGTTTCCTAAAAGAGCTCTTTCATTATGCTGTTAAAATTAGCTACATATTCCAACTTATAACAGCATCATCAGTTATATTATTTTCAAAGGGTAGAAAATTTGGAAAATCATCATGATGCTATTTGGTATAGATTATTGCTACACAAATATTTACTGTTACAAAGGTATACTTTATAAGTGCAGCCTAAAAATTGCTCAATGAACGCAAAACTATTTTTTAAATGCTTTTATATTTTATCCACAGCTTAGATTCTTAACAAAAAAAGTTGTTTTTAAAAATTAGATGCTGCATTCTTCTTTCCAATACCTAATGGCCATTATAAGACAACCTGAAATAATGTCTCAACGTTACTCTTTAAAAAAAATTTTTTTAACATCTTTATTGGAGTATAATTGCTTTACAATTATGTGTGTTAGTTTCTGCTTTATAACAAAGTGAATCAGCTATACATATACATATATCCCCATATCTCCTCCTTCTTGCGTCTCCCTCCCACCCTCCCTATCCCACCCCTTTAGGTGGTCAGGTGGTCACAAAGCACCGAGCTGATCTCCCTGTGCTATGTGCTGCTTCCCACTAGCTATTTTACATTTGGTGGTATATATAAGTCCATGTCACTCTCTCACTTCGTCCCAGCTTACCCTTCCCTCTCCCCATGTCCTCCAGTCCCTTCTCTACATCTGTGTCTTTATTCCTGTCCTGCCCCTAGGTTCTTCAGAACATTTTTTTTTTTTTTTTTTAGAATCCATATATATGTGTTAGCATACGGTATTTGTTTTTCTCTTTCTGACTTACTTCACTCTGTATGACAGTCTCTAGGTCTATCCACCTCACTACAAATAACTCAATTTTGTTTCTTTTTATGGCTGAGTAATGCTTTGTTTATAAAACTTCGTAATGAGGTACTTTGAAATTATTAATAGTATTATTAGTTTTTATTAAGGACAAAATATACTGAGCATTAGAGTAGACATGTAGGTATTAGATACAGATACATTTTAAAGAATTGTATTTCCATTTTATTAAGATGAATTGGCACATGTGGTGACTCAAAAGCTAGCAGTTTCAAATGGAATATACATATATATTTTTCAACTATATAACATATATACTACATATAAAAATAAATATTGCATATATACAAATTTTTATTTTAACATAATCAGTCTTTTTCTTTATATTAAGTCATCATGTCAAAATGTTAAAAATTTGGCAAACTTTGCAAACTTACAGAAGTAAACTTCTTTCTTGTTTTGTGTGAACTAAAAACAAATGTGAACCTTTACTTTTTACTATGCACATTCATATTTTTAATTCTTTAGATAAATTCTACTTTTATATTTTCTAAACACAAAGTTACCTATAAGCTTTATTATAAATTTTATATTTTATATATTTAATTATTAATGAAAATCTATTCATTAAATATACTGTAAGGTAATAATTCTACTAAAAATATTGGAAAATTTTCAGTCAGATATTATTTGAATTATAACAAAAACTTTGCTAAGGAGTTGTTGATATTAGAGGTGCTCATTGCAAATATAATGTCCTACTTTTAGGAAAGAAACACTGTTAGAGCTCTCTTCGCATTACAGAATTAGCACAGAAATCTGTTTCCAATTAAAAGAACTGTGGGAGAGCCCAGCTGTATTTGGGATTTGGCAAATGTATTAAACTGTGCTCCACATGCTTTGGTTTCAGCAAAGCCTGTAAAGTATTTTCTCATGTCTTTTCCTCCTTAACCTTAAAACACATGTACAGAGAATGATGGATCTGCAGCGTCTCTCTCCCTCTAGTTACAATGATTAGAAAAAGTTTTAATATTCAATACCTTTAATATTTTTAAATCTCTAATACACAAAAGGTGAAAAAGAATATTCATGAGGTCACCTGTGTAAACTAAAGGATTTATATCTTGGTCATCAGAGTGTTTAAAAAATGATTCACTTTTGCATAGAACCTAGAAACTCAGTTTTGTCAAAGGCTCATGGCACTCAGGCTTGAAGTGGTCTGGATTTAGTTAGAAATATAAAAGCCAAGCAAGTGAAGAGGTTGTTTCGGGATAGTTTTAAAGTTCCCACAACTACTTCTCATGTTCTGTGCACCAACACTTTGAAAACTAGGGTTCTAAAGCAATTTTATTATGGGGAGAGTATTTTCTAGGGATATTAAATCAAAGGTAGAGGACAGAGAAATTAGAAGGGTTATGGGAATAGGAATGGATAGAATGGATATAGTATGGAAAACCACTGAAATCAGAGGCTTTATTTTAAAAATTGTAGCATGATAGCCATCTTCAACGGTTACATGGTCTATTTCCCTCTTAAAAGTAAAATAGATTAGTATGTTTCTCTTTCATTAGCTCACTCAGTAATAGTTCTTCCATGTTCAATCCTTAGTCATAGAAAGTTCTAGAAAGACAACATGAAAAGAAAAGTACAAATGGACATCAGACTTTCAATGTCACACCTCCTCCTAGATTTAAAAGACCATCCATAAGAGGAAGTGATGTTCTTTATTTTGAGATAGAGGAGTAAAATACTACAATTAGCAACAACTGACTTACTATATGCCAGGCACTGCTCAGAACCTTTTACATACATCTATGTATTTAATCCTTTCAACAACTCTATGAGACTAGATACTACTATTATCAACATCTTACACACAGAGAAAGTGAGTTACAGAGAAATTAAGTTGAAATTAAGTTGTTGCTTTGCATGTCCAGGATTCAAACCCAAGTAGGAAGCCTTGACAAACGGTGCATTTAATCACTGCACTATATGATACCAGGGAGCATGACAAGATCAGACAGTTTAAAAGCTAAGATTTTGACTTATGTATTAACACTGGGAACTCCAGGATGTGACCTATTGTAACTTTGGTTTTCTCATGTGTATAATACCAACTATGGCATAGAATTATTCTAACGTTAAAAGGTTATAAGTTCCTGGTACATATTAACTACACAATATATGTCAGTTCCCTGATACAAATTTTTCACGTGCTTATCATTCACAGCTCAGTTATAAAGTAATGCAGGGTTCCCGGTTAAACCGGAAGTAGTGAACATGTTTATTTACCTCCTCTCCCTTTAAAAGTTCCATTATAATTTCTATGAGAGGGTTAAAAAGAAAAAAAAAAAGAGGGAGGATTACCCAAGAAGACAAAAAACTAGAGAGAAGAAAGTAGCAGATAGGAGAGTTCAATAAAACAAGGAAGCTGGAAAGAAGGTAGACAAGTGGTTGAAAGCAGCATACAGGAGAAACTGAAAACTGAATATCTGAAAGCATAAGAAGCCAAAGCAATTCAATATGCACTCTACACCAAGAAAAGGCTCAAAACTGTGAGACACCACAAACCCTGCAGACGAAGAGTAGGTAAAATCAAAAATAGCTGAAATGGTTGAAAGTCTATGTGAGAAGCCATTAGAGTCCTAGATATCCCTTCTGTATCCACACATTCAAGTGATGAGGTCTCCTTAACTTCCCCAAAAGAATGGAGGATTGCTCTACAGCAAGGCTGAATCAGAAGGGCACCAGACTCAGACACCACACACAGTAGAAGGCCTGGGTGTCATCTGAAAACAGAGATCAAATAAAATTTCACCTGTTGAATGGTAAGACGCGTCCCTTACCTCATCATGACAAAACTCACTCCTTATTGGGCTTTGAGAAAAGAGGTAGCCTTGCTTATACCACGCGGAAAAAAAAAAAAAAAATCTAAGGATCCATCTTTTAAAACATTGACATTCAAGAAATGGTGCATAGTTTGTCACAGCTGACTCTCAACAAAACTGATATATCCTTGGCCAATTATTCTAAATTAAAGCTTTTAACTTAGCAAATATTGCCAGCTGAAAAGCTAGAGATTCTTGGTAAAAATTAGGCATAGGCAAACTATGATAGCTTTAGAGTAGTACTGTCTAATAGAACTTTCATATAGATATAGAAAATGTGGACAATTTCTACATCTGTGCTGTTTAGTGCAATAGAAATTAGCCTTGAGTGACTACTGAGCATTTGAAATGTGGCTACTGCAACTGAGGTACTGAATATTAAATTTGTTTAATTTTTATTGATTTACAGTTAAGCAACCACATATAGTTTGTGGCTACCTCACTGGACTATGCAGCTCTAGAGAAAGTCATTAGAAAAAGTCAAAATGGGGTGCTGTTGTCTCTTCCTTCATTTTAAGAGGCCTAAAAGAAAGAAGCTTAGCAAGAGTTACTCCATTTCAAAGAAGGGGCTGAAGAGAATACAGCTTTGCTAAAAATCTTCTGATTCAGTCTGTTACCTTCAAATTATATTGACTGAAGATAACTTAATTTGGGCATCATTTAGTTTAGAAAAGCTAACCAGCTCTTGTCTATCTCAAACAGCAGGAAAAGGGGCCCTCAGGCCTCTTTCAGTCACATTCCAATGTTTTCTGGGCAGGAAAGATCAATTTAAAAGGTTGTTCAGATGACTGTTGTTTCAGATGGTTTCAGAGTAGCTTTAATTAAGTTGATTATTTGAATGTATTGAATATTACACACATCTCTTACACACTTACCTGATTTCATTTTTACACTCTTTTTTTCTCTCCATAATTTTGTTTGGGTGTTTTCTATTGACCTGTCTTCTAGTTTACCACTTTCTCATTTTCTCCAATCTGCTGTTAAAACCATTCATTGACATTTTAATTTCAAATACTGATATTTTAATTTCATTTTTCAGCTCTAGAATGTCCATGTGAGTTGTTTCATAGAGAGCAGTTCTGTATTGAAATTCTACATCCTCACATTTTATTTCTAACTTTTCCTCAGTTTTCATAAACATTTTAATTACAGTTAAAGTTACTGCCAATATCTAGATTATCTGTGCATCTACTTGGATTATCTATTTTTTCTCTTAATTATCAGTCATATTTTCCTGCCTCTTTTCATGTCTAGTAATTTTTACTGTATGTTGAAAATTGTGATAAAAGAACCACAGAGGGTCCAAATGATGTTATCTTTCACCAGAAAGGGTTTCTCCTCTTTTTTCGTTAGACACATTTAACGAGGGGCTGATAATCTCAACTAATTAGAGATTGAATTATTTCAGGGCTGGGTTGAAGTTTTGGTAAGACTCAATATACCTCTTGGTTGATTACTGCTCCTCAGGCATGGCCTCTCTGGTTTTTGACAGAAAGTCTGGCAATTCTTTCTTCATCCCAGAAAGGCTTGGGGGATCAAGCTCTGCTGTCACAGGTTCCAAGGTCAGTTCTTCAGTCACCTGACTGTCCAATCCTGGCACTGCTGTTCATGGGGAGATTAACTGTGTGCTTGAGTAAACCACCCTCTATCTTTGGTGATTTTTTTTTCTCTTAATCTCCATAAGTCTGCAGAAAATTTTACACTGCCTTTTGACCTAGCACCTCAACCTCTTGAGTAGTACCAGAACTCAGTGTTGTAAGAACTCTCTCAAGTTTAGTGTCTGTCACTCTAGCTTTCCATGACAATTAAAACTTTTGTTGATTTCCTTTTCCCTAGTAGTAGCTCTCTGCTTAGACTGAGCTGTTTCTCTGCCCTTATTCAGAATTGGCCAGTGCCCTTAGGGAGTTAAAAACAGCTGGTTATCTTCAGATCCTTTCAGAATGATTCTACCTGCTCTGATACCTTTTTCTTATTGCTCTATTATACCTTTACAAATATTATTTTTGTAATTTATCTTGCTTTTTCTGGTAGCTGTAATGTCAGTTATGGATTGGGGCTCACACAAGCCTAGTAAATGGATAGAAGATTTCAGGCTTAATATCTATGGTGAGATGAAATCTCGGCTTGTGCTTATGTGCAACATGGAACTGACTGAAACTATTACATTTTTATGTAAGTTGTCTTTTCAAAGGAACCACCAGGGAGATTCACAAAAAGTCTGTGACTTTTCAACTGTCAAAGCCACCTTCAGTTCTCTGAATCTATACTCGCAGGAAACAGACTGTGAAATCTGTATTTTTTTCAAAGAAGGGCATACATTCCAACACTCACCTAAAATTTGACTATGGGGAATAATGGACAAAATATAAACAAAAAACTTCCCAGATGGAAAATCTAGGAGCATGGAGGACAACAGAAAAAAGTAGTTACCCACCGAAAGCAGAATAATGGCAATTAATTTAGGAAGATCTAGCAATTCTTGCTTAATAAGATTTAATAACTCTAAAGAATCAGTGACTTCAGTTCCTATAATATTCTTGGCTTTTCCGAAAAAGGAAGTTTTATTGTGGTATCCAGACCCACTGTATAAGAGTTTGTGTGTGGAGTCAGGAAAGGGGAGATTAATAATTCCTCCTATAGTTACAGGTTACCAGATCACAATTAGCTTTATCTAGCCCAAAGGAGAGAACTATAGGTCCTTTCAGTTGGATCAAGTAACTAAAAGAAACTTTTGAACATCTTATGTGGGAAGGGTGAAGGTATGTTTTAAATGTACCAAAAAATTTTAAAATATAGCTCAGGAGTAAATGGGCGATTGGGCTACAAGAGGATTTGTCAACCAATAACCAGTCTCTCATTCTGTTCTTTTAGTAACAGAATCCCCAAAGATTTAGCTGAAAGCATGACAGCTAGGAGAAGCCATATAAATAAGAAACAGCTTCTTGGATATGAGCAGAAATGGTGTGGATGTGAGCAGAAAAGGACACAGCCTTGAAAGGAAGCTACTTGTCTTCAACTCCCTCTTCCTCCTTTCCCTTGTGCCAGAGTGTAGATGTAGTGGTGAGCCAGTTTTGACAAGGGAAACACTCAAAGAGATGATAAAGTAAAAATACAAAAGGAACTTGGGACTCCAGGTGGCCTCAAGGGGCAGAGCTTCCCTCTCCATGCCCTCCCTTCAGCCTCTTTCCCACCCCCACCTCCCACCTCAACCCCTCCCTTGCAACCACAACAGATTCTTATCTTGGACTTTCTCATGAGAAAAATAGAAATAAACCTTCTGACTTGTTTTAGCCATTGTCCATTTGGTCTCTGTTAAAGCAGTGAAACCAGTATCCTACTGAATGTATAAACCTTGTCAAATTATATGCCTTTTAAAAATGATGTGCAATTTATTATTTTGATAAAAGCTAAAATTATATTATGTTAAAAAAAAGAAATGCTGGTCTGAAATAATTCTGAATACACTAAGTACTTCTAAATTATATATAATTACAGTAATGTTATTTTGCTAAACTAAATAACATTATTGTTTTTAGAGATGTAATTTAAAGCACTTTCACATACGCTTACTTTAATGTACATAGTATCATTTATTAAGAACTGTAGTACTCACGGTCATATTCAAGACTGACAGTCTTGAGAGGATACCTTATTGCAAAGTATCTAAGCTTCAATTACCTTCAAAGGTTATATGATGTTAGTGGAAAGAGGGAAAGATTTGGAAGTCAAAAGAACCGAGTAAGTCCTAACTCTACCCATCCCACTACCAACAGCAGTGTGCCCAAAGGCAAGACATAGACTCTCTTCGAACCTCTGTCTCTTTATCTATATATTGAAGATAATAATCTCCTATCTTTTGCACAGGATGAAGTCAGTCACGTTCAAATGAAATAATATATATGAAAGAAATTTGCAAAGTGTTGTAAATCAAACCTACAAAGCCTTAGAAAAGAAATGGATAGTAACTCAACAGATAATGAGTCTAATTTTCAGAACAAGTTGCTGCTAGAGTAGAAATGAGAGAGAATCTTTGGCAGAAGAACAAGAACAAGCAGACAATAAAGTCAGCTCTAAGAGTGGAAAGTAGATAACGTCTAAATTTAGATAAAAGACAAAAAAAATTTTAATACATTTATTCTAAATAACATTTAGCTACATTAAGTAGCTCTTGTTTCTCTAAATAACATGGATAAGGCATCTTAATCAATTTCATCGAATAACAAACACATATTCTGGGATTTGGAATTTGCTGGGAAAACCCAGCCACTTCCCTGAAAATCCTTGCTCTAAGACTTGGAGGAAAGTTCTTTCCCAGCAGTTCCTTCCCTCTCTGGATAAATCATGTACTCTTTCTGGAACTGCTTCTGATCCTATAAATAATCAGGGTCTTGATGCTGACTCAAGTCGCCCAGCCCAGGAATAACTGCCAATGTTGTCCCACTTCTTCTCCCTTTCTCATCCCACAGTTTTAAAAGCTGATAACTCTGTTGTGATAGCCTTCCTCACAGTCTCACAAGTTCCATTTAAATGGACAAATAGGCATTCTTTTCACTGCTGACTCCACTCTAATGGTCTCCCAACATTCTCCAACTTAGTGAGAGACTGTCCCAATGCTTGCTGCTGAAAAGTTAAGTCCACAATGGTTGGTACATTTTTCTTCTTAAAGGGTATTTCGTAATGACCTAAAGGGATACCGTAGTTGCTTTTAGAAGGTAGGTTAAAAAGAGACTGAGATTGGTTTACACTTCCTTGTTTCTTTGGTTCTTTTCTCAACATTTCTTGTTTTCAATTTTGGCCGTTGAGCTCTAATAGCTACTTGATAACATGTTAAAAGTAACTAAGAAAGAAGACTCTGTCAGGAGACAAAGATTCTGCAGCTAAAAATGTTGTTGCATTTAATTAGCCAAGGTAACTCTGGGTTAAAGACTTAGTTAATTCCAACAGATTTGTTTTCCTCACTATGAAATATGATGAAACAAATTAAAAAACATATGAACATGAAGAGAAGAATACAGCTTTAGAATGCTGGCAATTATGAAAATCACGTGATAGCCACATAATCCTCTTAATATAAAAAAGAGTCACAATGACCACTGGAGATGAGAGAACAAAAGCAAAGTTAAGACTGTATTTGGTACCTTGTTAAAGTGAAACGTGTAGATTGCATTTAAAAACAAAATGTGAATTGAATAAATAGATGAAAATGACTTTCTCCTAAAAATCACCCCAAGATATTATCTAACAAAAACATATTTTAATTACTTTAAAATGCAAATCCAAATAATGAAATTGAACACTTTAATGGCAGAACTAAAATGGGCAGAAGTTACTTTTCAAAGTGCATTCTCTAAGTTATGTAATTATCATTGATTTTTTTTTTTTTGGACCTTAAAAACAATAAACCTTAATCCATAATGCAAAGAAAGTCTCGACATATTTATTTGGAATGTCTTTGTTCCCTAAAACAGGCTTAATATCCAATAACTAACTAGTTTTCAGGTAATTTTAGTCATGGATAAAGTAAATATGCCAGGAAGTCTCAAGACCCATTCTGTACTCACTCATTCCTGAATTTAATTACAGTTTGGGCAGTTAACTTTGATCTCTGCTTAATAGAGAACGATGGAAAACAATATTGAAAAAGAAATAAATCATTTTCCCCTTTATTTAACTCTAAAAACAAAGTTTTCCTAATCAAATCTTTAAAAATTGGACCCTGAACATTCACATTCTGTGTTATCACAAACAGCACTATCATATTTCCTAAACAGCATCATATTTTTACTGATTCCACTGGAAATATTTCAATGGTATAGGACAGTCTCTTTTTCCTCATACCATAAGATTTTGTTTTTTCTTAAAAAATGGTACAACATTTGAATAGTAAGAGAGAACAAAATAAGGGAATATTTACCCATGAAGGCAAACTTCTGTCTTTCTCTCATAAGCCATATCTAATTCTCCAGCAATTCGTCTCAGCTCGACCTTCAAAATATACCCCAAATTCAACCATGTCTCACAAAAGTCCAAGCTACCACCTGGAAAACATGCCTGTTTCCAGCTACTAACAAAACTTGCCTGATGTATATTGTACTAGTCTGCCAGGACTGCCATAACAAAATATGACAGACTACATGGCTTAAACAACAGAGATCCATTTTCTCACAGTCCTGGGGGCTCATAGTCTAAGATCCAGATGCTGGCAGGGTTAGGTTCTCTGAAGACCACTCTCCTTGGTGGCAGATGGCCAAACTCTTGTCACCTCTTCACACATGGTCATTTCCCTGTGCTCATGCCTCTCTGGTGTCTTCTGTGTGTCCAAATCCTCTATTCTTAGGACACCAGTCAAATTGGATTAGGGCCCACCCTAATGGCCTTAGATTAACTTAATTACCTCTTTAAAGGTCCTAGCTCCAAATACAGTCACATTCTGAGGTACTGGAGGCAAGGACTTCAGCGTGCAAATCTTGAGGGGACACAATTTAGTCCATAACATACACACGCACACACACATGCACACACACACACACAAAATACACAAACACACAGAGTTGATTCCCATTTTTGTGATAGTTGTGTACTAAAAAATGCCGTTAAACACTGAATTAGCAAATATGAAACTACTGGTCCTAGGGGAAATACAAGGTTATGTTCCTGCAAACCTCTGGCATATTTTTGTCAATTGATCAATACATACTTTTGTTTTTTGTGTGTTTCTATATAAAGACACCTTATTTAACATATATTTCTTATAAATAATTAACTGCATGGTCTTTGAATGTTTCACAGCCAGGAGCTTTGAAGGATGTTTATGTTATTATAGGTTTGTTTGCCAATGTCATTGTAAACCAGTCACATCAGCACCATAAACCTACTCTTCCACATAATCTTTCTTCTGTATAACACTTAACAGGTATCTTTTAAATTCTTAAGCCTCCTGATCTGCAGAACTTACCTTGCCTGCAAGGTGAATATTTTTCACACCACATTGCCTTTTGAAATGTGTGTGTCAGCCAGCACTAGCTGAGAAGGGTTTAACATTTTCCTGACCCCAGGTAACGTGACTGTAAATTTCTGTAGCCTTTAGCCTCACAACAATTCTGTCCACTACGCCTTTTTTATTGCTGTCATCTCATGAGTCCACAAATTTAGTTACTTTTCTATCTTTTCCATAGCTTCATCATGCACTACAGACGTTACTTTAATGCTTTCCAGAGCTGTCTCCTATACAGATCGGCAAATGCCTCTTCCTTTTTTCTGTATGTATTATTACTGCTGATTCATTAATATTGAACTTGTGACCAACAGCACTATAACTCACGCCTGAACGAAGCTGATCTAACACATATTTTCTCTATAAGGCAGATCACAGCCTTCTTGTGTTTAGGAACACTGGACAGCACTTCAGCTTATGCATCCAGGTCATTTTAAACAATAAAATCACTAACAAAAAGCACAGAAATGCAAAAAACATGGCACCAAACAGACCACCAAAAGGACACTTGTTTACTGTATAAGAGCTGAAATGAGAAAGCAGAGCTTTCCTTTGTTGGATCTTAGGTGGGAATGTGCCCTTTGTGCATCTCAAATTTTTACCCACTCTGAATATGCACATGTCTGTGGAAGATTTGGGCGTTACAAATAGATTTTACCAAGTAGTCAAATTTACAAATAGGAAACCTGCAAATAATGAGGATTAACTATATACATACACACACACATATATATATATATATATATATATATATATATATATATATATATATATATACACACACACACACATATATATCTTCCTAATTTTACCCAAACCTCTGCCACTGTAGTCTATATTCAGCACAATAGCCAGGGTGATTCTTCTAAAATATAAGTCAGATAATGTCATCCCTCAGAACCCTCCGAATGAAAACCAGTTTGCTGCCAATGGCCTACAGGATCCTCTGAGACCGGACCCTGATTATTGCTTTGAGCCCATTTCCAGTGGCTCTTCCCTATCATCATGCTGGCCTCCTGCTGTTACTTAAACTTGCCAAGTACCCTTTGGTGTCAGATCCTGTCCTTGCTATTCCCTTTGCCTGCAAAGCCTTTCTCCTGAGAGCTCCATGAGTCTCTCTCATCTCCGTTAAGTCTCTACTCAGTTCTTTCCAAACTACCCTGTTTGAAATAGCCCCTCACCCCTTACCTCCTTTCCCACTTTCCTGCTTTGTTTTTCTCCAAAGCACTTATTTGAATCTGATTTATTATATGTCTTACTTGTACATTTGGAGATCACAGTTCTTCCTCCCCTTTGCTCCATGAGGGCAAAGAGTTTCCTGATTTGTTTTCCCAAAGCCTAGAACAGTGTCTGGCATATTGTGGGTGCTTAATAAATATTTGTTGAATAAATGACTGAAGAAATGAGATGCATTTAATTAAGTTAATTTAAAATGTAGATGAAAGAAAAAATACCAAGTTGTGAAAATACACAACCTCTCATAAATTTTTATCTAAATTCACTTTGCATTTTAAGTTTTGTTTAGATCAAAATTAAATTCCTGTCTGGTTAAGATAGAAATTTAAAAGTAAGGAAAAATTGGCCATAAATTTTTCACTGAGTTGTTGGAAAGGTCTTGCTTTGACTTTCAAATCAAATAGAGCTGACTTTACTTGAAAACTTTATATTGCTCACTTTTCCCCCTTTCCTGTTTTTTAATTTTTTTTTATTTTTAAAGGTTTTTTTTTTTTATTATGTGTAACATAGGCAAAATTATTTAAGTCAATAAATGTTTAAGGAGTTTCACATGTTCTGATTCTTTCCACTACCAATCACCTTAGTTCCTCCGAAGTCATAATCTTCAAGATAAGATAGCCCTTTCAAAAAGAAGTTTTGCTCAATCCACAGCTGTCATGTGAGTCAGCCCACAATTCTTTCAGTTAGACTTCTTTGATCTCCAGTGGAATACAGAGACACTTCAAAATTCCACACCTGAAATCTTTGGGATCCTCCTGTTTTCTTAGGAGGATCACTCCTTCTGACGGACTTGTTCTTATAAGCAGTAAGTCAAGCAAGGAGTCTCTCGGTTTGCATTCATAATTAATAAACATAGTTTCTATTTCTCACTGAATGAGTTAATCCCCTAGACTTTTGGAAAAAATATTTTTCAGGGATGGCATAGAATGAGATATCTCTTATGGTTTATTGTGACATCATCCTTTCCAAAACCATTTTGTTAAACAACCCAACTGTAGCTTCCCTTCAATTAAATTGATAAACATATCTCAGCTAACTTCTCTTCAATTTGATTTCTGTTTTCTTTATTTCAAGCCCTGTAAGAATCAAGGCAACCTATTTTCTTGAGTTCTATTTAAAAACAAACAAAATGAGGTTCTATTTCATAAATTTAGAATAAAAAATAAAGTAGTCAGGATTCAATGTGCTTCATGCAGAAAGAGAACATCATCAAAAGGGGTTCTTAATTATACGTTTGAAGGAAATTGATCTGAAAACTAATACGTATATCTGATGTTGTCTGGCCAAGACTTTTAGACTGACATTCTGTGTTCCCACTACATTTTTCTGCTACTAATAAATTTTTATTTTATTTTGGTAGGAGAAGTGTCTATAGCAAGAGGGAGATTTATTTTAATTGTATGACTAATTGTTCATGTATTCATTTTTCAAGAAAAATCAAAAATAATAAAACAGAAAATAAAGCTTTGAGATTAGGTGCTTAAATTCTTTTTCAGATAATACTGGTGTGTGATGAGAAAGTTTTAAAAGAAAATAAACAGTATACTTAAAATGTTTTTCCTCATACTATAAAAATTAAAATCTCAAATATTAAAAGAGTATGCAATAAAAAATTTACAGTTTTACCCTTACCTTTATATCAGAAGTCATTGAGCTGTGAAATGAGGAGAAAACAAAGTCAAATGAAGACAATGATGTGTCAACTTTGCTGCTTTCCTAAACTGAGTATTTAATGAAAACAATCAGACCTTGTGACAACACAGGTCACTACACTGTAGAATGAGAATGATTAAAGAAGGTGGGGGAAGTGATGGCCCAAATTCTTACCTGTGACCTAATTTTGACCACTTTTTAGCTGGTGAAATAAAAGAAATATGAATTTTTGGCTAAAGCTGTTACATCATCTTAGGTTTTATGTTATTCAAGAAGGGAAAGATTCATTCATTTCATAATTATGACTATATGCCAAAGATTGTGCTTGTATCTTTGAAGTAGAAAACTATTACTAACTCTATGTATTGGTATGGAAATTCAGGCTGACAGAAGTTCAGTGACTAGTGTAAAGGAATAGAAACAGGATTCCAACTTAGCTCTGCCTGACCTCAGAGACAAGGTCTATCCCTAGAGCATCCTGCATCCACTGCCTTTGTGTATCAGCATTACCCTTGATGTCCAGCACAGAAGGATGATCACGTCAAAATCCTGACTTCAAAATCTCAGTTTGACAAGGAATATTGTAGTCATTGTGATCTAAATTTCAGAAAGATACTTAATCATTATATTCTTGTGGACAAGATTGGTGGTGGAGCTTAATAAGAAAATAGGTAGGCAAAGAGAGAAATGATGGGAAAAACTCAGAATACCTACTATACACCAGGAATTTTACTAACATTTAATCCTAATAGTAGCATTTCAAGCTTCATGATATGATTCTCCTTTAAAGACCAAAACAAAAGCCAAAGAGCTATAGATAACACACACAGCGAACCAGACGGCAGTTCATTAACTCAATCCGCACTCTGCTTTTTATACCAGCAAATGTGTAAATGGCTGAATGATCATTCCCACAAGTGTAGAACCAACAGGCAGTCAATGAGACATTGCTAGTAGCATACTGCCAGACTTCTTCTGTTTTGGTACATTTAAGGATTAATTAGTCCCATGAAGTAGGAATGAAAGAGAGCTTGAAAAAGAGGGAAAAGGGAGATACCAAAATTGTTTATTTAATGAGTCAGGGCATACTTAGATTCAATAGTCAGAACAATCATTCAAATCTAAAAAGACAAAATTTAACAGAAAACGTTGCAAAATTCAGCTATAAGAATTTGAAAAAGAAAACTGCAAGGGTATATAGAAGAGCACAGTAGAGTAAGCATGAATGACAGAGTTTTTAGTGGATTTCAAGTTGTACATTGGTCAATAACATGATGTGTGACAAAGCGGCAAAAATATCTAGTAAAAACGTAAGCTAGAGTGGCCAGAATAGGGGAGGGAAAAACTCCATTTCATAGGCCTTTTTAAATCACAAAGGAAACATTTGTTCAATTTGGGACATTTTGGCAAATTGGAATTATCCTTTGCTGTTATAGAAGAGATCTGTGCATTCTGAGGTTTCTTGCAACTCAGTTGTGTGAAACCCTTATCCTGTGGAAAATTCTCTATTGTTATTATTATACTCACCAAAATTTTAAATGTTTCTTCTACAACTCTAGCCTAATGGCCTCTAAGTAAGTTTTTGTTCAGTTTCAAGCCACTCTTCAATCGCTCTGGATCTAAATGAGACATAAGAGAGGGAAATCCTACCACCTGACGATCTGTGCAGGTCAGTTTGGGGAGAAGACTTGTGTTATAGCCTATATATCAGTTACCATCTGAAGAAGATGAATGATGACACTTGACAAAGATGATAGCAAGATGGGTTTTTTCTTTAATGTTATATTTAAGGTCTCATTATAAGTAAAGTAGCAAAGAGAAATTAGTTTCATCTTTAATCTTGTATAGTAAAACAATATTTTAAAAAACAGACACCTTCTTCACATCTTCACTCAAATATCACACACCCTCATCACCCTATTTAATGCTACAAACACCCTCTCCAATTCTTTTCTCTTAGCTCTTATCACCTTCTGACATGGTATTAAATGTATTTACTTTTTTCTGTTTATTGATTATTGTCTTTCTCATTTCACTAGCATGTAAATTCCATAAGAGCATGCTTTCTGTCTGTTTACCAATGACTCTCAAGCACATATGAATGAATGAATACACTTATAATATCACCTAATACATTTTGAGTGCTTGCAACGCAACAAGCAGTGTTCTTTACTTATTGCATTTGTTATTGGTTCAGTTGCAGGGAACAGAATCCACACTTTGCATTTTGAGCCTCAAATGACTTATTACAGGGTGTTAAGATGGCTTACGGAATTATTGGGAGGACTGGAAAAGAAAACACTCTAAGCTGAACTTTCAGGAAGTACTCCTAAAGCCACAATTCAGAACTAGGCCACGGTGAAAACTAATGCTTCTACAACGGGAAGCTGCCTGGCAAATTGGAAAGCTTCCAGTATAGCAGCTAGCCCCAGAACCACATCATCACTGACATAATATGCTAGCCACCGAGATTTATAAACTGACAAGATCACAGTCATCACCAACAGGAAACCACATCTACTGCTGCTGAATTAAAGACCATGTCTTATTTACTACATTATCTGCATCACAACCAGGGACTCATTCTTCTTTTCTGAATTTTTAATACTGCTCATTTCTTCTCCTTTCTACTCATCTGCTTTGTGCTCCTTTTTGCTGCAGAATGACTTTTCTGTCCCGAATTCACCTAGAAACTATAGCTTATACCAAGAATTCATAGAACTCAACATCAAAAAGAACAAAAAACAGTTAAAAAATGGGCAGAGGATCTGGATAGACATTTCTCTGAAGAAGACATACAGATGGCCAACAGGCACGTTAAAAGATGCTCAACATCACTAACCATCAGGGAAATGCAAATCAAATCCACAGTGAGATACCACCTCACACCTGTCAGAACAGTTACTATCAAAAAGACAGTAAGTAACAAGTGTTGGGGAGGACATGGAGAGAAGGGAATCCTCGTGCACTGTTGGTGGAATTAGTTGTAAACTGGTGCAGCCACTGTGGAAAACAGTATGAGATTCCTCAAAAAATTAAAAATAGAACTACCACATGATCCAGCAATTTCACTCCTGGCTATTTACCTGAAGAAAACAAAAACTAATTTGAAAAAATATTTGCACCCCTATGGTCATTGCAGCATTATTTACAATAGCCAAGATACAGAAGCAACCTAAGTGTCCATCAATAGATGAATGGATAAAGATGTGCTGTTCAAGTGTATGTGTGTGTGCATACATATACACACATACGCATACACACACACATATACACACACACACACACACACACACACTGGAATATTACTCAGTCATAAAAGGAATGAAATCTTGCCATTTTTGACAACACGGATGGACATAGAGGGTATTATACTAAGTAAGTCAGACAGAGAAAGACAAATATTGTTTGGTTTCACTTACACGTGAAATCTAAAAAACAAAACAAATGAACAAACATAACAAAACAGAAAAAAATCATAGATACAGAGAAAAATCACATGGTTGCCAGAGGAGAGAGATAGGTGAGGAAGATTAAGAGGTACAGACTACTAGTTGCAGAATAAATGAGTCACAGACATGAAATGTACAATGTGGGGAATATAGCCAATAATTATGTAATATCTTTATAGGATGATACATGGTAACTAGATTCATCATGGTGATCATTTTGAAATGTATAGAAATCTCAAATCACTATATTGTGTAACCAGAACTAAAATAGTGTTGTAGGTCAATTAAACTTCAAAAGCAAACAAACAAACTCATAGAAAAATAAATCAGATTTGTGGTTGCCAGAGGCGGGGGTGGGGAGAGGGGGGTTTGGATGAAGGCAGTTAAAAGGTACAAGCTTCTAGTTATAATATAAAAAAGTACTAGGGATGTAATATAAAACATAAATATAATTAACATTGCTGTATGTTATATATGCAAATTATTAAGAGAGTAAATCCTAAGAGTTCTCATCACAAGGAAAAAATTTTTTTTCTATTTCTTTATTTTCGTATTTATATGAACTGATGGTTGTCCACTAAACTTATAGTGGTTTAGTGAACAACATTTCATGACATATGCAAGTCAAAACATTATGCTGTACACCTTAAATTCATATAGTACTGTATGTCAATTATATCTCAATAAAACTGGAAGAAAAAGAAGAAGAAGAAACTATAGCATTTGACAGCTCCTCAGTTTTACATGTCCCAACACAGGCACTCAGAAAAAACTGAGCTGACTCACAATCCCAATTTCAAAATGGAAGAGAATGAACTTGATTGGGTAAGATGCTCATTACTGATTAACACACACCACTGTATTAATAGAGGCCATATCGAGAGCCAGATTATGTTTTACCAAGATGCCAATATGAACAGAGAGGAGTAGAAGGGGGAACTTCAAAGACAAGAAGGTACAGTGGTAGATACAGGAAAAATATGGACATCTACTACAATGACATTTGCCAAAAACTGCCCGATCCTACTTACTGAAGCCACTGGCTGCAGAGATAAAGTCTTGCATACCTTCAAATAGCAATACTTGAGCTTTTGAATCCTCTTTTCTTCAGGTTATGAGTTGCCTTGCCCTTTCTCTAAATGACTTCACCCAAGTTCATCTTCTAACGCTAAGTGGCCAAGACTGCTACATGGTTCCAAAGATAGCACTAACAATACAGTCTAACCCAGGAGAGGGTCATAAATATAAGGAATGTGACTGGAAAAAAAAAATTACCATGCTTATACCTTCCTAAGAAAGAAAGATTAAAACCATCATTGTGAAATAGAAGTTTAAAGCTGGGCAACAAATAAAAAAAGCACACAATAAACACTTTCAATTTACCTAGAAAATTTTTTTAAATAACTTTTATTGAGAATTCTTTAAAATTTTCATAATTATTTTAAAATTCCACTGCAACTCGGTCGATACGTCAGTAATAAGTGATTGTAAGAAGGACACGTTATCGAATCATATGAGTTCAAGGGTTGGATAGCAACATGTAAGGACTGGACTGCAATCATTATCACCTTTTGAGTCTGTTTTCCTCTCCATTTTTTTTTTTTTTAATTATTATAAAAAGCAGTAATTTTTTTTTTAAAGGGGGGAAAAAAACCACTAAGAATTAACCTTATTTTCCTTTTGAGTGATCTCAGAAGAGATAATAACCACAGTTGGTATCAAGAAATGCAATAGATGGCGTGTGATTGGCTGACGCAGGGCACGGAAGCGGTGCTGGGCGTGTTAGGGGGGTAGGCTCTGTGTCAGCCATCTTTCAATTGTGTTCACAGCCTCCACTGCACCACAGTTGCTCTCTAAGTAGGTCTCTGTACCAAGGATACAAACAGACCAGTGGTAAAGCAAGGAAGAAGCAACTGGCTACAAAAGCTGCTCACAAGAGTCTGCCCTCTTCTGGAGGGGTGAAGAAACCTCATCATTACAGGCCTGATACTGTGGCACTCCATGAAATTAGATGTTATCAGAAGTCCACTGAACTCCTGATTCACAAACTTCCCTTCCAGCATCTGGTACAAGAAGTTTCTCAGGACTTCAAAACAGATCTGTGCTTCCAGAGCACAGCGATTAGAGCTTTGCAAAGAGAAAAAAAATGCAAATAATACATGACTTTAGGAAATCGATCTCAGCATCTGCTGTGTTGGTATCTCTGATGATTAATGTACTTCTGTCTCCATTCAAGTCCTGGTCTAAAGCTGGACTGTACTAGGACCACCAAACAGTTAATATGTGGAATCATTTGGTTTAGTGCTTGAGGCTAATATAAATTATATCCAGCAATGAAAGCTAAAAGGTTCAATAGCCAGCTCAAATATCTTAGGAAGGAAGTTTATCTATGGTATCCCACACCCATTACAAATACTGGATGTTTTTATCAACCATCATGATGAATCTACCTTAAAGCCGACTCTAGTATGTCCTCAAATTTAATAAACCCTACCTGTTCAGCGCGGATCCCCATTTCTTCAGATTTGCAAACATATTCTATTAACACCTAGAGCTTTTAGACGCTCAGTTACTGCTTATTGGACTTTTTAAAATGTTGAATCTCATCTAATAAATGAAAATATATGTCTGCCTAGAGGCAGAAGAAATGTGATGTTCTACTTTAAACAAAGAAACACATAGATTTTTAAATGTAACTTGTTTCCCTATATCTTATAGTATACATTAAAATGTCTAATATGTGAAACTGTCACTGAAATAGCTACTATTACAGATTTTTAAAGGAAAATTATAACAAGTATGAATTCCTTGTAGTTAATGCATAAAATGGTAACATCCATAAGCAGAAATAGGAAATATTTTCTGAGCTTTACTTTTTCTATAGAAAACTATTTAATTTCAAACTACAGAAAAAACTTTTCTATAACATGCTTTTACAGACATAGCATTAGTTTACAGCTCTTATTTAAAATATCATATTAAAAACTAGGGGGACTTCCCTGGTGGCACAGTGGTTAAGAATCCACCTGCCAATGCAGGGGACACAGGTTCGAGCCCTGGTCCGGGAAGATCCCACGTGCCGCGGAGCAACTAAGCCCATGCACCACAACTACTGAGCCTGTGCTCTACAGCCCGCGAGCCACAACTACTGAGCACAGGTGCCGCAACTACTGAAGCCCGTGCACCTAGAGCCTGTGCTCCGCAACAAGAGAAGCCACCGCAATGAGAAGCCCGCCCACTGTAACTAAGAGTAGCCCCTGCTCACCCCAACTAGAGAAAGCCCACGCGTAGCAACAAAGACCCAACGCAGCCAAAAATAAATAAATTTATTAAAAAAAAAAAAAAAAAAAACCAGGGAAAAGGTTTCTTTATATGTTAAATGTAATTCCAAATAACGTTCTTTAAAAATGAAATAGAAAGAATAAAAGCTACTAATGGACTTTGTAATACAAATTCCAAAAGCAATTGACAGTGAGCTTGCTAAGATACATTTTGACAAAGAAAGACCTTCACCAAATCAAAATTCAAAGTTCCGAACAAATATTCTTGATTCATAGAGACATCAGAGAAAGAAATAAATTTAACTATGGTTTTTCTTGATAATTTCTACTTAGCAATTATTTTACCTAAATATCAGAACTTATAAACCAAATCAGCATCACTGAGTAGTATTTTGGAGATAACTGTTTCTCAATAAAGTTCAAACATTAATATGTATTCACTCAACAAATATACCCTGAGTAACTATTCTGTATATAGCACTATTCCAGATACTGGAAATAAGGTAATGCTCAAGTAGAACATAGATCCTGGTCTCATGTAGTTAGGGAGAATACATAAAAAATTCACCCATGCACAATACATGTCACATATGTATGTGTGTGTGTGTGCATGTGTGTGTGTAGAAAAGTTAAGTATTTTTTGTGAAACTTTTGCTTTAGGCACATATGTATGTGTGTGTGTGTGCATGTGTGTGTGTAGAAAAGTTAAGTATTTTTTGTGAAACTTTTGCTTTAGGCACATATGTATGTGTGTGTGTGTGCATGCGTGTGTGTAGAAAAGCTAAGTATTTTTTGTGAAACTTTTGCTTTAGGCACATATGTGTGTGTATTTATGTGTGTATATATGTACTGAATGATGATGCAAAATACATTTCTTACTGTGATCAAAACACAAAACACAAAAGCTATTTATCTGGTAAATGAATGTGACTGCGTATGTTTGCAGGAGCAAGATTATGAAAATTAGACATATTATGAATTTCAGGCAGGCATCAAATGTTTTTAAGCAGGAGGCAATATCATGATCAGATTTTCATTCTGAAAACATCCTTTGGATGTCGTGTGGGGGATGGATACAGAAACAAGAGCAGAAGTGGAAACACCAATGAAGAGGTTATCCATCAGGCTGAAATAAGTAGAGACAGAAGAGATGAAGAGATGGATGAATTCCAGATACAATAGGGAGGTTGAGATGAAAGGACTATGTTATGAGATGTGCACACATTGAAACTGACACAGACACAGACCCACACACACACTCACATATCCCCCAGGAAGGAAAGGGGGGAGGAAAGCAGAAAGCTAGTAAGTAAAAAAAGGAAGCATTATTGTACCTCCCAACTTTTTTAGGTGAGACTATGGTCAAGATCACCCACAGTAAACATCCTCTGATTATGGAGATGTAGTATGAATTAGCAGCTATGGGATAAGTACAGTGAGGGAATTCTTTTCAACTCTGTCAGAAGTGACCTATTTTGGATCACAATGTAAAATATCTATCCTTCCATTCCATGTAAAGAGAGTGATAACTATAGCTTTTGCCATAGCTTTCTCCATCACAGACAAACCCATACAGTGAAAAATGTAGCTCCCAAGAGGGTTAGAAAGAAAAAATGAAAATACGAATAATCTGTTATTTTCACAGTTATTGTTGTCTTCACTACAAACAAGAGCATTAAGAATCAAAAAAGTACTGGACGAAAGCCCAAACTTTTTCCTTTTCTATTGCCTCTGAAAAGAGAATCCAAAGAGATGGGAGGACCCAAGCCTTACTAACTGGGAGGAAGAAGAGCATTAGAGGGATTGATCTTTCCAAGGACTGGGCCTAAAAGTTATGAACCAATTCTCTGTCTCTGAGACTATGCATTTCAGAATTTGAAATGGAAGGGGTCATGACTGGAAAAATACTGAACAGGCTGATCACTATAATAATCCTAATGAAAAGCAATCTGAGCATAGAAAAAATTTCAATCATATTATATAACCAAACACTGTGTACCAAGAGTTATAACCAATATGGTCACTAAATTGATTTGTTCACGTGGCTAAAATAAAGATACTCTAAATTAGTGATTAGGACGGTGGATTCTGGAGACAAGTTATCTAGGTTAATCCTCTGACTAGTTGTGTGACCTTGGGCAAGACACTTAATGTTTCTAAGCCTCAGTTTCCTTATCTTTAAAATGGGGATAAAAATCATTCCTCTATTATGGTTTGTTGTGAGAACTAAATGAAGTTCATTCATAAACACAGAGTCTAGAGCTTGGTCTAGAGTAAGCACTCAGTAAATGTTAGTTGTTATTATTAGTGTCATAGTTGCTTTTATTATGATTAAAATAGAATATGACATTTGTTCGTTTAATTATTATTTATCAAGAATCTGCTACTGGGAAGAAAGCTAAAAATATGTGTGCCTTTAAAAAATATTCAGATAGGTTTACCAGGTATGAATTGTTCTATGATACCAGGAAAACAAGTAATGCTGTTATATAAATTATTTTTTAATAACGTTAACTCCAAATCATAACCACAATAGCTGAGTTTGTCAAAAGTTCAATATTAATCCACTTTTGAGGCTTTCCCCAAATGCTCTGTGCTCATTTAAGATCATATAAGGATCTCAGGCCTATGTGGTCCAAGAAGTAGGGAGACCCATGGTTCTTAGACTATAGCATTCATTACTGCCAGAATTCTTAAAAAAGAAAAAAAAAAAACAACTTTTATTTTTTAATTAATTAATTAATTAATTAAGGTATCATTGATATAACATTATGTTAGTTTCAGGTGCATAGTGCAATGATTCAATATTTGTATATATTGCAAAATGACGGAGCCATTGGAAGGTTTTAAGCAGGGGAGGGGCATGACCATATTTGCATTTATAAAAAACCATTTTTACAGTTATATGGATACAGATTGCAGGGAAGAAACATGGAAACAGAAACCCTGGTTATGAGGATGTACCACTTATAAGGCATCATTCACAAAGTATAATATGGATGATAGTACAGGAGTCTACAGTTTATAAAACCATTTTACAGGACTTTAGTTTCTGCCCAAGATAAAAAGAACTTAATTTGCTTTCCCAAATTAAACAACTAGAAAGCCAGAAAAAATATATACAATACAACAATTTTCATATGTTGGACAACAGGTAATATAAGAGTGGGATACAATATAGAAGGGAAACATTCAAGGTGAGACCTAAGATTGTTGCAGCTTACTGCTTTCAGGTGGTTTCCAGGACACGGAGCAAAGAGGGTAGATCCAAATAGAGCCTGGCAGTTTCTCTGAGTTGAGGAGCCAGGAACTGAAATTTAAGAGATCACAGAGACTGGCATTTGTGGAAGGAGTTATATACAGAGAGAGATCTGGAGTGTGTAGAGGGGATCCCCTTAAATCTTTGGCTAAGTACTGATATATGCATGCATGAGAGGCAACTATGAGAGACTGGAAAAAGTACCACCGCAAAGGATTAGGCAGAACAATTTCTGGAGCTCACAGAGGGCTGGGAATAAATTATGTTCCCACAAGTCAGAGTGAACATTCCTTATAATACATATGAACCGAGTAAAATCCTCAGAATAATATCCATCACCACTTTAGTGGTGACACTATTGGTCCAGAAATAAAGTATATAACAGCTTAAAAGCATACCTAGATAGGGTCCAACTGATTCTAAGTAACTTAATTCTACAGAAAATAAAAATTTACACTGTTTAAAGAACTACAACAAAATCAAGTCACAAACAACATAACTTTACAGTCAGCCCTCTGTATATTCGGTTCCACATCTGTGGATTCAACTAACTACAGATCACGTAGTACTGTAGTATGTATTTATGAAAATAAATCTGTGTATAAGTAGACCTACACAGTTCAAACCCGTGGTGTTCAAGGATTAACCATATTCCATACGTTCAAGAAGATAAAGAAAAAGAAAATATAAGCCTCACAACAAGAGAAGTGGAAGATGTAAAAAAGACATGAATGGGATTCTAGAGATGGAAAATACTACATCTGAAATGAAAATACAGTGGGTGTGATTAACAGCAGATTATACATTGCAGAAGAAAGAAAAAAAACAGTGAAATTGAGGACATAGCAACAGAAACCATACGAAATGAAGCACAGAGAGGAACAAGACTAAAAAAATAAATAAATGAACAAAAAAGTGGCCTGTGAGAAAACATCATATTGTATACCTTACATCTAATTGGAGTACCAGGAGAAGAGACAGAGGGAATAGAAAACACTTTTTGAAGAAATAAAGGCCAAAACTTTTCTGAATTTGATAATATTTATCAAACCACAGATTCAAAAAGCTCAACAAATCCCAAAGAGAATAAAAGTGAAGAAAAGTAAAATTAGTATAATAACATCAAATCACTGAAAATCACTGATAAAGTGAAAATCTTAAAATCAGCCATCGAAAAAATACAGTTTACACAACTGAGGAACAAAGATAAGAATTATAGCAGACTTCTCCTCAAAAATTACTTAAATCAAACACAATGGAGTGAAATATTTAAAGTACTGAATGAGAAAAAGAAACTGCTAACCCATAATTCTTTACCGAGAAAAGATGTCTTCAAAACTGAGGTAAAATTAAGACTTTTTTTCAAAGAAACAACCACCAAGGGAGTGAATCATCAGCTAACTATACTACAAGAAATGTTGTAGAATGACCTTTAGGGAGAAGGAAAATCATATCAGAAAAAAATCTGTAACTGCACAAAGGAATGAAGAGCACTGGAAATGGCAATCAGGTGGGTAAATATAAACTTTTTATATTTTAATTAATTTTCACTTACTATAGAAAGTAATTCAATGTTTTAAAAGTCCATTGTGTCGTTTCTAGCATATGGAGAAATAAAATGTTCAACACAAATTGCACAAAGGATAAAGTTGGGGAATAGAAGTATACTGTTATAAGGTTCTTACTATGCACATAAACTGGTATAATATTATTTCAAAGTGTGTTGTAACGTAAAGATGTATATTATGAACCCTAGGGAAACCAATCAAAAATAAAACAAAAAGATAAAACCAATAGTGGAAATAAAAATAATTCGCAACTATTACTTAACCCAAATAAAGGAAGAGGAAAAGGGAATAAAAGGAGTAAACAACAGATGGGACAAGTAGAAAAACAAATAGTAACATCATAAATATAAACCCAATTATATTAAAATTCTACTAAATATAAATTGAACACTTCAATTAAAAGTAATGAAAAAGCAGATTGTCAGATTGAATCTAAAACCAAAACCCAACTGTGGTATAGTCTAGCAGAAACCTACTTTAAATATAAAGACATATATAGTTTTAAAGCAAAAGGATTAAAATAAATATACCAAGCAAACAAATGTTTTAAAGACATTATAGTGGCTATATTCATATCAGACACACAAAGCAGAGTTTATAAGGAATGTAACTTAAAGACTGCCATTCATAATGATAAAGGGATCAATTCATCAGCATATATATAAAAGCCTAAATGTGGATAGACTAATAACAGAACTAAAATACATGAAGAAAAATATGTAGAAATGAAAGGAAAAATAAGCACATCCAAAATCATATTTGGAGATATACACATATCCCTCAGTAACTGATAAAAAAAAGCAAGCAGAAAAATCAGTAAGAGATTAAAAAGCCTCCCGAATAACAGATTAAGCAGTCTCAATAAATGTAAGAAAACTGATATCATACAAAGTTCTCTGACAATAATGGAATTAATTTAGAAATAAATAATATCTTTAAAATCCTCAAATATGTGGAAATTAAATAACATATCACTAAATAAACCATGGGTAAAAAATAAATCAGATAAAATTTTAAGCAAAAACATAACATAAAAATTTGTGGGATGCAGCTAAAGCAGTGTTTAGAGGGAAATGTATAGCATTAAGAAAGATATAAAATCAATTATTAATAACATTAAGAAAGAGCTAAAATCAATTATCTAATCTTCTATTGTACAAAACAAAAATTAGATAGGCAAAATAAACCCAAAGTAAACGGAAGGGAGAAAATAATAAAGAAAAAGTGCAAGAATCAAGAAAAAGGGTGTTACATTTAGAATGGATAAACAACAAGGTCCTAATATAGCATAGGGAACTATATTCAATATTCTGTGATAAACTATAATGAAAAAGAATATAAAAAAACAATGTATATATGTGTATAACTGAGTGACTTTGCTGTACAGCAGAGACTGACAACATTGTAAATCAACTATGCTTCAAAAAAATTTTTTTTTAAAAAAGAAAAGAAAACGAGGAAAACATACAGGAAATCAATGAACTCAAAATCTGGTTCTTTGAACAGAGAAAAAAAGTTAAAGCATTAACCACAGTGATCAGGAAACGAGAGAAAATACAGAAATAATCATATCAATAATAAAAATATAGACATACATATAGGTCCTGCAGATATTAAAATGACAAAAAGGGAATATTATGAACAAACTATATGTTTATGAACATCTTGGATGAAATGGAATAATTCCTTGAAAATACAAACAACCAAAGCTCCCTCAGCAAGGAACAGGTAACTGGGTAGCGTTATAACTATTAAAGAAATTGAAGTCATAACAAAATCCTTCTCACAAAGAAAGTTCCATGCCTAGATGACGTCATTGGTAAATTCTCCAAATAAATTTTATGTAAGGAAGAAGTAACACCAATTTTGCACAAACTCTTCCAGGAAACAGAGGACGAGAGAATATTTTCTAACTCATTTTATGATGCCAAAATTATCTGATATGAAAACCAAAGACAATTTTTAAATAAGTGAATACATACATACATACATACATACATACGTACATAAAACAGATCAATAAGCTTTCTAGGGACTTCCCTGGCGGCTCAGTGGTTAAGAATCCGCCTGGCAATGCCGGGGATATGGGTTCAATCCCTGGTCCGGGAAGATCCCACATGCCGCGGAGCAACTAAGCCCGTGCGCCACAACTACTGAGCCTGCGCTCTAGAGCCCGCAAGTCACAACTACTGAGCCGCACGCCTGGAGCCCATGCTCCCCAACAAGAGAAGTCACTGCAATGAGAAGTCCACGCACCGCAAGGAAGAGTAGCCCCCACTGGCCACAACTAGAAAAAACCTGCGTGCAGCAACGAAGACCGAATGCAGCCAATAATAAATAAATTAATTAATTTTAAAAAACTTTCTGAACATAGATGCAAAAACCTCAAAGAAAATATTAGCAAGCACTTGAACAGGTTGTAAGCAATTTGCCAAAGAAAATCCTTTATGCTTTCTTTCACTACTAATCAAGAGAAGGCAATTAAACAATGTGTTAGCTTTCCAAACCCATCAAAATTTGGCCAAAACACAAATATTTCTCTGATTATTGGTAAGGCTATGAGGAAGAAGGAAGATTAATATACTGCTGTTGAGTGCATAGCTTGTGCAAACATTTTGGATGGTACTCTGACAATATCTAATAAAGGTGAAGATGAACTTATTCTATAACCTACTTCTAGATATATACTCTGGAGATATATCCATGTCTAAGCATATACTCTAGAGATAATATTGTGTGTGCACATGAAAATATGTGAAATGATAGATATTGCAGAATTTTTGTTGACAAAATTGAAATATACAATATCTATCATTGGGAGACTGGATAAACAAATAAAAAACCCCAAAATATTAGCAAACAACATCTAACAATACATAAAAAGAAAAACACAATATTCTAGTACTGTTAAGATTGGTTCAATATCAGTAATCAATATAATCTATCAATTTATTAAATAATAGAAAAAAGATCATAGCTTATCTTAACATATGTGTAATAGAGCAATTGATACATTCAAAATCCAACCATAATAAAAATTACCTTCAAGCTATGAGTGGAAGTTACCCTGCTATCAGTCTGATAAAAATACCCACCAAAACACTGCAACTGATATCACTCTTATGAAAGACTGAATGCTCTCCTCTAAGATCAGGAGCAAAGCAGTCTGTTCTTACCACTTTTGTTCAGCTTTGTGCAAACACTGCCCAACACTGCAGTGCAATGAAGCAAAAAGAGTGCAACTGATAATAAAGTAAGTAAATTAAAAATGTCATACATATTGGAAAGGAAAAACTGAAACTTTTTATGTACAGATGACGTGATCATTTATGTAGACAAATCAAAGAAATCTGCAAAAAAATGCTACTGGAACTAAGAAGTGAGTGTAGTAGAGGCAGAGGATTCCAGATAAATATACAAAAATCAGTTATATATTTCTATATACTAGTAACAAACAACTAAATAATAAAATTAAAATGTTCTTTACAGTAGCACTAATGAAAATGAAACATATAGGTCTCCAAATTATATTTACCAAAATGCATGCTAAATCTCTATCTTGAAATCTCTAAAATATTGCTGAGTGGATTTAAAAGACAGCTGAAAAAACGATGGGAAGAGATGCCATGTTCATGAATCAAAATACACAACACTACAAAGGTTTTAATTTTCTCTGTATATATCTATGGCACCATGAAATCCAAATGAAAAACTAAGTAGGTATTTATGTAGAAATTGACAAGGTGATTCTAAAATTAAACGGCAAAGCATTGAACCTAGAATAGCCTTAATTTTAAAAGAGGACAATTTACACTGCTTCATTTCAAGAATTACTATAAAGTTACAATTATCCAAACATTGTGGTATTGGTGTTAAAACTGACATATAAGTTAATTCAACAGGAAATAGGGTGCCCATAGATATAATCAATTGATTTTTGACAAAGCTGCCTAGGTTATTCAACAGGAAAATATTGTCTTCAACAAATGGTTCTGCAACAAATACATACATCTGTGCAAAAAAATGAACCTTGACCCTGACTTAACACCATACACAAAAACTAACTTGAAATGGTTCATAGAACTAAATAAAATAGCCAAAATTATTCAACTTTTAGAAGAAAATATAAGTGAAGGTCTTGGTGGTACTGTTAGGCAAAGAATTTTCACAATGCAAAAAAATACAAACTATAAAATACAAATTGTTTAACTGGACTTCATCAACATGAAAATCTCTTATTCTTCAAAAAACACGTAAGGAAATAAGACGAGCCTCAGACAGGGAGCAACATTTGCAAACATGCATGATAAAGGATTTATATCATGTATATTTAAATATTCTTAAACCTCAATAGGAAGAAGAAAAGATGTGATAAAAATGGGCAAAAGATTCTAACAGACACATAACAAAAGAAGATAAATGGACAATAAACACAAGGAAATATGCTAAAGATATTAGTCCCTTGGAGTAATGCAATCAAAACCATGATGATAGGGGCTTCCCTGGTGGCGCAGTGGTTGAGAATCTGCCTGCTAATGCAGGGGACACGGGTTCGAGCCCTGGTCTGGGAAGATCCCACATGCCGCGGAGCAACTAGGCCCGTGAGCCACAACTACTGAGCCTGCGCATCTGGAGCCTGTGCTCCGCAACGAGAGAGGCCTTGACAGTGAGAGGCCCGCGCACCGCGATGAAGAGCGGCCCCCGCTTGCCGCAACTAGAGAAAGCCCTTGCACAGAAACGAAGACCCAACCCAGCCAAAAAATAAATAAATAAATTTAAAAAAAAATGTCTTAAAGAAAAAAAAAAAAAAAAAACCATGATGATATAGCACTACACGTACACTTGAAGGGCTAAAAATTTTTAAATGACTGACAATACCAAGTATAAGTGAGAATTTGGAGCCGTTAATATATTCATTACTGGAGGGATTGCCAATGGTATAGCGACTTTAAAGAGGTAACGCTTTTGAGTTACTTAATAAGTTAATCATGGACTTACCATACAACCCAGCAATGTCATTTCTATGCATTTACCTATGATAAATAAAAACTATGTCCACATAAATATCTGTAAGTGAATATTCACAGAAGTTTTATTCCTAATTGTCCCAAACTGGAAACAATCCAAATGTCCATCAAGTGACTGTATATTCATTTAATACAGAATAGTACTTAGCAATAAATAAGAATGGTCTATTCATACCCTTAACGAAGTAGATAAATCTCAAAAGCATTATGCGGAGTAAAAAAAGCCAGACATGAATTACCACATACCCACATGATTCCATTTATATGAAATTTCGAAAATGCAAACCTGTAAGGACAGAATACAAATCAGTGGTTGACAGAAGCTGAAGGTGAGTGGAGAGGACTGACTATAAGGGCCATGAGAGAACTTTGGGAGGTGAAGGAAATGTTCTCTATCATGATTATGATGTTGGTCACATGAATGTATAGGTTTGTCAAAAAAACAAACTGTACACTTAAAATTTTAGTATTATATATAAATACAAAAATAGATCCAAATTAAAAAAAAAAATCTCTTTACATAGATGACCCCATTTAATCCTTTTAGTACCTTCATAGATTAAAAATGTTATAACTATCATTACATAATTAGACAGTCAAGGTTTGATCTTGGGTATAAGGCTACTAAATAGTAGAAACAGGACTGTTCCCTTTAATATGCTGCTTACATCTGCATTGGAATCTAAATCAAACGTTTAAATTAAGGTAAATGCCATCTACATGCCATTGATACAAGAGGCGAAAAAAGGAAAACTAGTAATCCAGTTAGGTGAACCCTATTTCCAATCTCCCCTCCCCCCACAAATAAGCAACACTACTTCTATCTTCTTAATCATTTTATATCATTTGCATATAAACAAAAGTATATATATGAGTCAAGGAAATTGGTACAATATATAAATAATCTGTTGCAGTCAGCCAAACTTCTCTAATTTTACTAAAAATATAATCTGTACCAAATAAATTCCCTTCTTTTTTCCTCCAATTACATATTTGATAAATAAAGGAAAAACTTGTTTTGGCTTTCTCTTTTTAAACAAATCAGAAATACAGCTTAATTACATCCTGAAATATGAAACAGAAAGGCAATAATTTTCCTTTCCTACAAATCCTGCGAAGTACATTAAAAGATTACGCAGGAGTGATTTTAGCACAAAGAAAATAAGATTTGTTTATAACATGCTGCTAGTTTATAAGATTTGTTTATAACATGCTGGTAGTCTCAATAAATAGGTCAGTAAAAGCCATTTTTCAGTCCTTTTAACATTTACTCCGTAAGTTCCATTTATTAGGATTACCTTTCTTGAAGTTAACCTGTCAAGCTAAGGTATTCACCTCTTCTTTGAAGAGTAGACTGCTCAGTTCCCTGGAAACCTGAGTTATACTGTTATCTGAAGTGTCAGAGCAGAGAACTTCAAAGGGAGACAGCTGCAGAACACATCTTCACAGCTCCTTGATCTCTGGATTGGAGTGTGTACATACACTTCTAAATTGTCTAAAGGGAAATTTAGAGTTTACTTTTGGAATGTTTAAAGGTAATTTGTTCTGATAAAGGTGAAATGGGGAGACTGTTAGTCCAAGAGATAGTATCCATTTAATGTGGCTAAATGGTGACATGTTACTCTTCAACCCAAACCTATTTTGACAAACATTTGTTAAACACATACTATTATATGATAACCACATAATATCATGTTTATCAAAGAGTACTTACCATTTGGAGATAAAAGTTGAAATGTATGAGGATAAAATGATATGATGTCTGGATTTACTTCAAAATAATACAGGAGGAAAATATTAGTTGGGGGTATGGATAGGATAGAACTGGCCATTTGTTGGTGGTTGTTCGGACTGGGGTAATAGCTGCATAGCGGTTTGCTAAACTATTACTTACTTTTTGTATCTCCAAAATTTTCCATGATAAAAAATAAAACATTAATACTACTAATAATGAAAGCTGCATATAAAAACCACTGTTTATGCCCAAATGAAAAAGTGGCTATGTTCTAAACTCCTTGGTAAGTTAGTTATTGGAAACTAGACCACATTTTTCATTTAATGCAATGTTTTACATACATTATGATTAGGAGCCTGAGCCAATCCACAAGAACCTATAAAATTTTATTTTACATTTACTAATCACTACGGCTTAGCTCAGTTATGAATTTAAAAATTTCTGTGGGCTGGACTGGGCATCTAACAACCCCATATAATGCTATTTTCATGCAATGATATGTTCCACAGAACTAAGAAAGAAGAAAATTTAGCTGTACTACACACATGTTTTCCAAACTATCTCTGATGAGTCTGGTCCCATAGACATACATACAATGTATCATCCAATTCGGCACAATCTTTGAATGAAGAGGACACTATTATGAATTACCAGACAGCGTACATAAACTGAGACGGTCCCAAGCAAAGCAGGACACAGCTGCGTATCTATAACATGAACATTCATATGTTCTTATGCTGAACCAGTTTATGTGTCTTAGAAACTTAATTATTTTTCTAGTTCCGCAACACTATTACTTTACGAATAAAAACTGAGAACTATAAAATTATAAATTGATCTTTTAAACCACAAACCATAGAGTATTACAGATTTTTTCTTCCCTTCTTATAAGGATTCTTCTTACAGATTATATTTGGTGGCTAAAATAATCCTACAGGTTTTGGATAATTTCCCACATTTTACTTAAATTAAAAGTTATTTATATGAAAGTCTAATTTCATGTTTTATTTACTTCAGAGTAATGACTTGTCTTAATACTTGCTTGAAACAATCTCAGTCATGTCAAAGAGTATCCAAGTCAGAAAAAAAAAAATTAAATTGTAAAACTAAACTTCCCTATAATCCCTATGTTAGTCAAAAAAGGCTGGGTTACACTGTGGTAACAAACCAGAAATTTCAAAGACTTATGACATATAATTATTTCTTTTTCATTTAGTATTTAGAATATTTCACTTCACTCTATTTCACTTCCACATAGTTCCTTTGTAATCAGTCTTGGAAATCCAGGCTGTCTCTACCCTAGGGCTCTGCTGTCTCACTACACGATCCCACTGCCACTATGACTGGCAGAACAAGGAGGGTGGGCTCCTCAAGGCTCTTCCAGGAAGTGATCACATTTCATTGGCCAGAACTAGTCACATAGTGCCACCTAACTTCTAAGGGGTTAAGGAATCTACTCTTTCTTTGCACTCAAGAGGAAGAAAAAGAAATGGGATTATTTGGTGAACAGAAGTGAATCTTTCAGAAAGACGTAGGAGATTTTCAACCCAACAAGTAGCTATTTCTATACTTTATCTACTCAAAGTAATACAGTAACATTTGTGAGAATATTATGTTCACTGCCCTTCAACTCAGTATGATAATGTCCAAAATACCACAATACCAATGTACCACAAGTGAAATAAATGATTTTCAGAGAAAAAGCTTTGCACAAATGTCTTTATGGGCCTATTCTGATAGCTGGAAAATAAAGATTCATGAAGTTACTCTAAACAACATGTCTCAAGTTATCATTTAATCTCTTTCTGTGTTCTACATGGAGATAAGCAAAAAGCTCATCACAGCCTTCCCTGAAAAAACATCTCTTTACATTTTGAAAAACAATGCCCCTCAGTCTCTTTGGGCGAAACATTTCAAACTGTCCCTTAGCATTTGTTCATTATAAACCTGTTCTGAGGGCAAAAATAGACTTTGCAGTGTATGATTTGCTGTATTAAATCTATTCAATTAAAATGATAGAGGAGTAATGCGAGGGAAAAAGTATTTAAAGATCTAAAGATATGATTATTAAAGAGAATTTTGGGTAATGACTTAGATGGAAAGATAACTACTTCCCATACATTTAGTGGTGATGTTAATTATTATTAAGAGTGATAATTAAAAGACTCAATCTACCATCTATGCATGAGAGATTGTGAATTCACCATCTTTAAGGCTCTAATTTTGGAATTTTCTCTGATATTTATAATGTAATACAGGCAAAATACCACAAAGGTACTTAAGGCAAACCACTTAAATTCTTTGCTAGCTTTATAATTTTCCTTATTAATGAAGATCATATTCTTGTTTCCACAATGCATTAGAAAGAGGCTGTATCTAGCAGATAAAATTGAACTAATGAGGTAGAAACTTGAATTTAAAGTTAGCTTTCTTCTTTAAATTCTCTTTTCCTTTATTCTAAGGACGGCACAACTGGTAGTCCACACAACTCTGAAATGTCTGTGCCCCATAGCTGCTCCCTAAGTAAGTAGTCTCAGGCAGTGCTTTTCTCATTAGCCAAGTCTTATGCCACATAACCCTGGCCTAAAGAGCAGGAATTAGCTCAAGACAAAGATGACTATGTATTCAGGTAATCATGTAATTTATCATCCTGAGTGGGACAATCCTGGGAGTAAAATAGGGAGCTATTACTAATTTCACCTAGAAAACAAGCCAAAACTTTGATCTTTTACCTTGACCATTCTATGTATAAACTGCCTTCAATGGGATCCAACCAGATTTAAGGAAACTTAGAGACTGCATATAAGGGGTGCTCTACTGTCAAATGACAAAATGAAAACAATAGAGTAATAAGTTTAATGTCCTTTATTCAAGGGAAAACAATCCATGGATTGGGGGAGTGCATTGCCTCACAAGCAGTGAAGCCCTGTTCCTGAAGGATTTAGGGCTAGAGTGAGTTTTATAGGTTTTATAGAGTTACAGAAGAGGCAACAAAGAAACAGGGCATGATTAGCTGGGAGGTTGAGGATTTCTTTATAAGGCTAGCAGGTCTTATTTCTAGGGTAAGGTGAACTAGCTAAAGCGGAGCTGGAGGATTGTGATTGATGTTATGTTAGGTTTTCTAGGCTGACTTAGCTTTAGATTTTTCATGTGGGCTGGGCCACTGGGGCAGCAGCTTCCATTTTTTGGATCCCAATATATAAATTAACTTTATCACTATGTAAGATTACAACAAATTCACTCAACCAGTTCTCTCCTGGAGAGTATAAATAAGTGATGCCAAAAAAGAAGACCAGGTAGCAACTTCTGGGGGGCTCAGTGTTGGCATGAAGTTACCAGAACAGTTGAGTCTGAGAAAACCTGCTGAATCCTGAAGGAAACAGTCATTGTTCTGTCTTCCATGAGGCTGCAGTACTTTAAACGTTGGAAGCATCGAGCAGCTTCCTGGACTACCTCACTTGCTTGGTTATCCTTATAATTATCTCCCATCACCTAGTATAACTTGACAGCATCTCCTTCTTGAAACACTGGTACACAACACAATGCAGCCTACCGTTATCATGGGAATCTCAGTGCTGTGCAATGGAGCAGATGGCATGAGATAGGAAAGATGAGCAACGAGGTCACCATCATTTTGGGTTAAAGATTAGGCTTCTAGTAAAGCTGGAAAATCAAGTGGGTATTACAAATAAATTTAAATGCTCATGGACATGTATTTATTTGAATATTTTGCAATTAAAATAAAATTCCCATGACCAGAGCAAGTCATAAATACTGTTTGGACTAACCAATAATTCCACAATGTCTTGAAAATGGGACACCAAGTGAAAATAAACTGAGAGGCTGAAGAATTTCAAAATATAAACTGTGATAAAATGGAATTATTCTGAAAGTTTTATAAGTAATCCAAATATGTACTTAAATATTGGACCGTAAGACTGTCAACTGAAACTATTAGAACAAAGATTTGATCTACTGCCATCTAGTGGATATTTTATTTATATTTATTTATCAGCAGCTGACAAAAGCAAAAACAAGAATGAAAATTACTGTCAGTCTAAGTTCAAACTCCAGGGAACCTAGATGATTACCTACTCCAGTGGCTTCAGCCTCATGGAGTTCCAAGGCTTCACCAAGGCACCTTGGGCACCACATGAGGTGTGAGAGGGGTGAAATGTTATGGCTCCGAGGTTCCACCTCTAATCCAATAGAGCACTGCAATTTTATCCTATATTTTGGGCTTCTAACTGAGTTTCACTTGAAGAAAGGATTTCACTTCTAAAAAGGAAAAGTAATGGTGAGAGACCTTATCTGGTCTCATGTTCATCATTGTATAAATAGATATGCCATTGTTTTTCTAATGTCACACAAATGGCTAGTGGCATAGCTAGCAGTAGAACTGAGATATTTGGATTCCTGTTCTCACTCAAATAATTTTGGGGTAACTTCAAGTCCAATAGACTTCAAGTCCAGTGCTCTTTTTCAGTAGCACAAAGAGCTTATTTCATTTAAAAACAGAGTATTTCCTTGATCCTTATTTAAAATAACTTGACTCTACTATCTCCCTTACACCGTTAGAAACCTGAGTAGGGACAGACTCTCGAAACACATCAATGCAAATGAAATCATGGCTGCAAATTGTAGTTATACTATGAATAAGTAGCTTCTGTGGGGTACTGCCTCTCTTCTCCCTTAGAGTCATTTAATTGTAGAGGTCAAAGAGATATCGCAAATCATTTAATAAAACCATCTTTTAAAAAATTATGTCAGGTTTTATAAAACATAAAACTATTAAGTCTGCTGGCATGCAGAGAAGTTACACTACTTGTCCCAAGTTAGTTAGAATGTTTCTCCACTCTCTTGACCTCCTGTCCAGCAATAGGATGCAAGAGTGAGAGATAGAGAGGAAACAGGTTTATGGGAGGCAGTTGTTACTGTTTTGTTTGTCTGTTTGTCTATGATGAGTGAAAACTGGGGGTTTTTGGGTGCTGGGAAGGAGTTGGTTCAAAGGGAAATGATGATACAAGGGAAAGAAGGCTCATCAGTGGAGCAAGTTCTTTGAGGACTTAAAGAGAATATATATATTCCGGAAGGCATGTGGAGAGAAGAGACACCACTCTCCGGGAGCGAGAGGCAGTGTCCACATCTGTAGTAGCATTGTCACTTTGATATATCTCCTTTGAATTTGCCACAAAACAAGTATTTTTATCAAATGCGTTGATGTATTTATATTTACTTCTACATCTATCCTGTATCATCTCATTATAATTTGTAAATTCGTAATTCAAAAAGACAGGGTTTTTTCTATATCCGTCTTAAAAGCTACTTCCTCCTTTATTTTTAATCCAAATGTACATCCCTCATATGACACCACATAATATCATGTGTCTTCTAGCATTTAAAAGAAAGATATAAAGTTGTTTATAAGGAAGAACTTCAATATTATTCAAAAGATGTAAATTATTCATTTAAATATTTATTATTTAAATAGCAATAGTTTGTGTAACCACAGTAACTGACATGCAGTAAGTTAACTAGACATTTTACTTTTTTCCATATTCTTCTTGAAGTTTTCAAATTTATAATTTTACTCTTATAATCAGAAATGTTATATATTAGAGAAAAATATATTACTCTTAAAATCAGAATTTTTTTAAAAAAGCAAAAAAAAAAAAAAAAAATCTTGAATCTTTTTTCTGAGTCTGCCACAAACTATTCTGTGAACTTGGGCGAGAGTCAAATACCATTTCCTTGCCGTACTTCCTGCACCCATATGAAAAATAAGGGAATTAAGCTAGGTAATTTTAAGGTTGTTTCAAACACTTAAATGATTCTGATTTTACTATATGATTGTTCTCATTTTGAATAAGTATGTGTTGTTATATAAATTGCTGATTATTTCTTTTATGCCCATAACATAAGTCAATAAATTTTTAAAATATTCAAGGGCTTTATGAAGAACCAAATAACAAGAGAAGGTGCTTTCTCCAAAGAGAAAACATTTGAAAAGCTCCAGGACGCATTTTAAAAATGAATTACATACATGTTGGTAGAAAATGACAATAATCTCTCCTTCTCAGTAAGGAAAAATGAAAATTTTCAAAGACAGATGAAGTAATAAATTATCCATGTATATTGACATGTTGCCTAGAACACAGAAGATATCAACACTGCTAGAAATTTGATTTTCTGTGCTTCTTTTTATTAATTATAATACAAATATCACAGGCAACTGGCACCATCAACTCCAGGAGGGCCTAAGGTGTTAGGTAAGCTATTGAGTGAAAGAAAGAAGAATGTATCCAGTAGGAATTCATTGTATAAAGTTAGCCTACAGCATGAAGCAGTCTTATTAAGAACAGGCTGGGTTTAAAATAGAGCTTTCCTTTTATCAAAGCAATTTGTATCAGAGAGCAGAATCTCATCAGTATAACATATTATTACCCTGTAGAGGACCTCAAGAACAAAATCTTCATGACAGCATGGGACTTTGTCTACTTGTTTTACTGCTGTGTCCTTCAGTGCTGATAGCAGATTGGCACATACATGGTACTTAACCAATATCTGTCAAAAAAATTAACATCCTGGACTCCTTCCTGCTCTTAGTGTAGACCAGAATACTAATGATAACTGATGTTCAAATGAGAGAATTTAATTCATCAATTACTCATTGAGTGTCCAACACATGTCAACGAAATTATCTATCACTATTGCAACCACACTTTCAAAACAAAAACTCAGTTTGAATGATCTGCAAAGTACAAATTACCTTATGAATGCAACAGAATATGTTGCTGAAAATATAAATTTGGCAAAAAATTCAGGAGTTAACTTTATATTATAGAAGGGCCACCTAATTTCTAATCTAAAATGGGTCATTATGGAAACGAAAGAGCACATCCTTAGTAATTACCCCAGGATATCAGGCATTAACTTGAAGTGTCCCTGGGGAAACAGTATGTATGGTCTCTTTCACAGACACCACGCTAAAGTCTATACCTAGTGAAAGGCCATGTTTCTACAGTAGTAAAAATCCCAGTCAGTCAATTCTAGAAAATCGATTATTAAATAAGAAAGGTAAAAAATAATTAAAAGAAATTTTGAAGAATCTGAGACCATCGCTGCTGGGAAGGTACTGGCAAAATTTAACTCCATAGCAAAATGAATAGCTTTCAAGAACTGCAAAGCCAAACAGAACCTAATGCACAATGACACTGACATTCAAGACTATTTTGTGTGATGTTTAATAGGATGTTAGCTAATTGCTGTGTATAAGAAAAATGGGAACAGGGTTTATTAAAAGACAACATTACTATAAGATACCCCAAACAATGTGTAATTTCTTTGCTCTTCTTATACTCATAGTTTAACCAGTAACTATACTTACAAGATACCATGACAGTTCTTTCAATCACCATCATCATTATTGACACCATGAAAAAACAAGCACAGAGCTTGAAGGAAGGAGTAACAAACCTTAATAGATGAGATGAAGTTATAAAACATCATAAAATTGGCACATAGGAGTTCAAATATGATATTGAGTACAGCGTATTATTTCTGCACCTTAATGATACTCCTGACAACTGGTTGCAACTCAAAACCTATATGCCTTTGAACATCTCTCTGCCTCAATCATCAGAAACCTTTTCTGATTCGTCTACTTAAATATGTTAAGTCCTTGGGAGGGGGGAGAAAGAGAGAGGTTCTTGTACCTCTTTTAAAAATGTCACTATGTTTAGTCTCAGTCATTCCCAAGTTAAGATTTTTAAAAACCTGATTTAATTAAATTGTGCTCACAATCCCCTCAAATCATCCAAATTAATGGGGGTTTTGATTTGAAGTGCAAATAAAGCAATCTTATTCCCTATTCTATAGAGAATTATATTCTATAGTTCTATTCTATAGGACACATAATACTAGAGATCGCCTTAGAGGCTGGCATTTATTGAAATCATATTGCTCTTATTGACATTTAAACACCCACTTGAACAGGCTTTACAATACCTACAGAAAAAAGAGAAAACCTAACATTATTCCACAGGTCTTCTTATTTCACCCACACAGTTATTTTTTTTTTTTTGGTAGTCATTATAACTATCCCTATCTTATAATAAGAAAAGTGAGGCTTAGAGAATTTACACAGGGTTCTAACCCAGGTCTTCTGATTACAATCTATTTTTTTCTTCCTGATCATTACAGAGATTGCTATAGGGAAGTCCATAGGTATCAATTATCTGATTCATGAACATTAGACACTTGGACTGTGGGTTAAGTTTCTGTACAGAATGCCGTTGATTAGGGACTTACCACTGGTCATTCTAGGGTATCATAGTCTGAAAAAAATCAAAGTAAGTGTTTTCATACATTTTTACATGTCTTAGGACATTTTTTTTCTGGCAACTCCAATCAGTAAGGAAGGAAAAAGTAGAATTAATGAATTACATATTATTAGTTGCCTGGATTTGCAAAATTATACCAATATCATTAAAAGATTATACAGTCTTTTAAAAAACTTTTAAAATCAAACTGATATTTGATGGGATAAAACTGATAATTATAACAATAGTTTGCTAACTTGTTCAAATAAAAGGAAACGCTAATTGAATAGGTGGAGTAGAGTCAATAAACAAAAGCAAACAAAAATTTACACGAGCAAGGACACATCTCTGTTGCACTATATTGAACTATACCGTATTACTACTAATTTAAATATACACACATACTCATTCACTCACACTCCCCAACTATATTCTGCACTTTGAAAAATAGAAACCATGAATTTATCTATCTTTATATCACCATACTTTGCAAAAATGTACAGGATCCTCACAACCTTATAAGGTAGGTGCTATTATACAAATGAGAAAAACCGAGGCACAGAGAAGTTACATAACTTGTCCAAGGTTATATATATAGTAAGAATTGGAATCTAGATTCAGAGCCAGGCATTCGACCAGAGATCCCTAACCACTTCTAAACTGCCCCACAGAGTTAAGGGATAATTAAGTAGTAATTGACATAGTTTTCCTTATTATTAGCTCTGCTTTTTGTTGTGTAAAAATAAACATTCTGAAAATACCTTAAATACTTTGCTAGTGATACACTTTCTGGGCAGGTTCAGAAAGCAGTGAGAGAAACTGCTACATTGACCTTCATTCTTGCCCACAAAGAAAATTGTTAGTAACATTAAAATAAAGAAACCTTGGGAGAAAAAAATAATTATCAAGCTCTAACTGTAGAGGAGGATAATGCAGGGCATAGGAAATCACAATGTGACCCTGAAAACTGCTAATGAGCCTTTAGACCACGTCAGTGGGCCTAGTGTCTTCAGAGCACAGATTTAGCCCTGCTTCTGCCTGCATTCCTTAGACCTTCCAAGGAGCAGTCTCTTAAATTCTAGGTGTCAGGGTTATAACACCACAGATAAAGGGGAATAAACTCAAATGAGAATCACAGGGCTCAAAACTACTGCTTTTCTAGGTTTTTTGAGGAGATGTGACCATACATTATGCAATAAGACTAAACACTTGAACTCTAATTTTATGCTAATATCCATATAGTGATATACAGCATTTCCATAATGAACATTAATAACAATGTTGAAGTAGAGTTCAAGAGGATAGGTTTATTGTCTGCAGTTTCTAGCACATGGTAAGTGCACGACACATGTTTGAGAAAGAAACGGTAAGAAAACTGAAGGAGAAACTGGACAATAGCTCATCCCAAAAAGGAAAGACTAACCATACTTCCGCTTTCTCTTTTGCCTTCCCAAAATTAAACTGATTCTGTAAATTCAACAACTTGTTGACTACGTCCCTTAGTTCTGACCACTAAGTAAAAGCTAGAAGATCTAGCATTAGGTACAGGATTTATTAGCAAATAGTAGCTGCAAGATCCTTCTCTTTCAGCATCCCATGGATTTCAGTGGGCTGTAAACAGGAGATGTGTAACCAGGACTGAAGAAGCTGAAATGCCTTAAGTGTCAGGATAGTCAGGATCTAGTGAGACTGTTAAGCGACATTCTGCAATTGCCAAATCAATAAGCATTAATTTCCACATAAAACAGGTGACATATTTAATAAGTAATATACCTAGAGGAAACGGAAACATTTAGTCTAATAATAATTTTTAGTGACTCGCACTTACAAAGGCATTTTAATAATGTCAAGACCTTACATTCATCTAGTACTTTACAGTTTCAGAATTGCTTTTGCATGCATTACCTTAAGTGATCTGTATTGTTACATAAACAGAAAAATATAGGGAAAATATTAATCTAGATATTATAGCTAGGTCAATAACTTTCAAAGTGATTTATAAAATACTAAAGTAAAACTACGTGTGCATATCTAAAAAATGAACCAGATAAACTATTTATGGGCATAATATACGGAAAAACATTCTATTCCTACAGCCAAACAGCAATAGCATGTGTAGTGATTATTCAATTTGGGCACAGTGATTAAGAACATGGGCTCTCAAGCCAGAATCTTGGGATTGAATCCCATTTTTGCTCCTTCTTAGCCATGTGACTTTGACAAGATGAAGATAATAATACCAAAGGATTGATTTGAAGATTAAATGAAATAATGCCTGCATAGTGCATAGTGTAGCACATGGCATATAAGTCACTACCCAGTGAATATTAGCCATTAATCCACATCATTTTGTTCCTCTTTTTGTATCGGTAACCAGTTATAGAGCCATGTCACTGCTCATTAACAGTAAGACACGTTATCATCAATGTTATGAAAATACTCTTTAAGTTCCTAAATGTACTTGATATTGCTCTTGATATTGAGCATGTTTTAAGGGTTAAGTTTAAAAAAATGCTAGAATATGCAAACTTTTTAGGCCAGTTTCATCTATTCCTTTGCCATCTTACAAATAAGTGATTCTCAATCAAAACCTTATAGTTTTATTGTATAAGCATAGATCCCAATATTTAATCCCACTTTGCTAATCAAGAGTTAATTTTAGAACAAGAATCATATGATTATGATATCAAAAATTGTCAGCATGAAGGAGAACGCTTCATTGCTTTTATCTAATTTATCACTGTTATTCAGATGCAAATGGCTTTCAGTTACCATGTCTCAAACCATGATGCAAAGGAACATTTTTTTCTTTAATTAAGACGTTCCACATTTACTCATTCACTCTCTGAGCTCTTAAAAATCATTTTCTGAACAGAAGAAGCTGGACAGGCCCTTACTATTTTTACTGTATTTGAGAAACATTTGTTCCCTAAGTGGGCATAATTCATCTCTCAGTATTTGTAAGATTCAGAAATATCTTTTTAAATACTGGGTTAGAAGAAGATACCATCATTGAGATAACTGGAGACTTCAGCAGGGAAAGAAACTGGTCAGTTATAACAGCACAACACATTGGTTAAAAAAAAAAAAAAAATCCAAACTGGCCCCACCCAAATCTATGTAACCAATCCTGTAATTTAAGATACAATATTTGTGTTAATTAAATTCAAAACCACTGCAACTTGAACTCAGATATCAGGTTTCCATTTTTTCTTCATCAAAACCAAAATTATTTTAAAGAATACTAATATAAATGATAACTTATTAGCAGTTGATTACATCCTTATTGGGTAGTGGAAAAAAAATACACCTCAGTAAGTCCAGTCTCCTTGTTTTCAACCATAAAATAGGAATCTTACATACACACAGTGTTGGATCACGTAAGTGAATGTAATTTATGTTAGCACTGTAAAATTGTATAATCCTATCTGGCTGATTTTAAAAGTACAGATTATTTGGTGGACTGGAAAAATTATTGAACCAGTCTTTCTGAATTCCGGATACCAGTCTCAGCTGTCCCAGAAAACTGATAGAACATACTCTTGGGTAAGGTATTTTTCCCCTCTAAGACTTTTACAAAATATGGGCTTTAGCTGATTTCCAGTACTAAAATTTCTATTTTCCTAGTTATAAAAAGCAAAGATGTATATATTTTCTAGTTATTCCATTCCTTTCTAATAACTTGTACTGGGCAAACACTCTGAAATATAATTTTAAAAATCTAAACACAGCTTGCAAACATATTAACAAGAATATCATTGTTTGCAAAGAAATTAATTTCCACTTAGCAGTAAGTACAGTAGCCAAAAGTGTAAACTTAAATAGATGAGTAGCATAAAATCAACCAAATTTTGGCATAATGTTATCAGATTATATCAAAATCACATAGAAATACACTCTTAAAAGATTACTAGTTTGTAGATTAAAAATACATATCTCAATGAATAACACTAAGACTCAGGATTCCATATTTCCTGATTTATTATGCTTTATAGAGCATTTCAACATTCAACATTAATTGCTTACCTCTTCCAAGTAATTAATTCTTTCATATCATTAACAGTGGAGCTTGATACTGTAATTTGCTTATCCTGGCTGCTTTACAATTAATCTACATCAATTTCATTTATTTTTAAGTTTTAAAACACCAGGCTAAGTCGGCTTAATTCCACACTTGATGAATAAAAGAATTTACAATTCCCTACAACTGGTTATTTAAGAAAAATAATGCAACAACCATTTACTCTGAGCTTGATAGTGAAGGGCCAGTGAAATGAAAGACATAAGACTGACAAGGCAAAACTGACATCATCTGGTACACGGTGGTAATCGTTGACAACAATAGGAACTGGAATTTGTTAACCCTCCCTCTACAATTTACAATGCACTTTTAACTCATTAATTAGAACACTGATTTAAAACTTAGGAGCATAATGTTATTCTTAGAGCTAGAGGTGGAGGGTGAATTCAACATGGTCTCTGTCCCCAAGGGGGTTTCAGTCTAGTGGTAGAGATATGCACACATGTGGCCCTACAGCAATGTTGACTGCCACACATGCAATAATGGAAGCACAAAGAGAAGGATGGAAAAGTGAAAGGTTCTGGCCACAAGGATTTGGAAAGATTTCACAGAAGAGGGAACATTTAACCTGGTCCCTGAAGCAAAGAAGGATTTCAAATGTTTAAAGAAGGGGGCGGGTGGGGGGTGATGGAGGAGTATTCCATACATCTCTATGCTGGCAGTGTATTGAATTTTCACAGATAAGAAAAAATAGAGACATTAACATGATCTGACCAAGGTCAGAACAAGAGAAAGAATCAGAGCCACTCCTTGAACTTTGCACTCCTGGGTCAAATGGTTCCTGCTCTATCAAATTGCTTCCTTCCTGAGGTGAGACAAGGTTTCTCTGTCTTCACAACCATCTCCACCCTCCATTTATTCCCTTATGTTGCCACACCCTTTGCAGGACCTTGCTAGGATGTCCAGAGAAAAACACAGAGGCAGGCACGTCTTCATAAAACACATTCCATTTCAGCTTGTGTCTCAAAACAAAATGAACACATCTAGGTCTATTTGGGGGCACCCTTTCCTCACCATTCTCCAACATTTCAAAGGAAAGGGAACTGTGCTTTCGCCACATGGCAGCCTCAATAAAATTGCGCTCCATTCCTCTAAACCTTCCGTTTTTCTCTTTCAGTTTTGTCAAGGGTTCCCAATTCCAAGAAATCGTAATTCAGAACATGGGGGAGGTTGAAGAGTTTTGGCGCAGCAGGTCGTGCAGATGTTATTCCTTAAGGAAGATGATCATGATTGCCTATGAGAGTAATGGCTGTGAGTCGGCTAGGAGCCAAAAGTTCTCTTACAGCAGAATGTATAAACCATTCTCCTACTGAAAGAAGGCCCCCAGTAGGATAATATATTATTACACATGATTCAAATTACAGGATCTGCAGCAGGGGAGCTCATGACTGATTCAGGACAGTCGCTCCCTGAATGCTGATGATGGGATGATGGAATGCCTCATGAATTAAAAGGGCCGTGGTTTAGTGTCTAAATCCTTCACATGCTTTAAAAAGTGTCTCTGCCTATCATGGTACTCTTTAAGCTTCTTAAACGAATCATGCACTGTTATGAAACCCTTGTTGATGTTTTTAAAATTCCATGTCTCTGAATAATTATACTAAAAATATTCTTTGAAAAATAAGGCAATGAAACTACCTTCTCTGCTAGAAAACTGTATCCCTTTAACGCCAATATGCAATAAAGATATGGCTTAAGAGAAATCACATTTAAGTGTGACCCAGTTTCCGCTCTTTGGGATTCTCTAAAGCAACCTGAAAATCTTCACATGTCATATGTTCCAGCCTTTTTAAGTTATTTATAGAACAAATGAGTTTATCTCTGACAAACTAAATACAAATGTACAAGACAAAATTGTGTTTCCAAAGGTTTTCTGATGATTATATGAACTCATTGCTGAATATTATTTCACTTGGTCTACTTTGGTTATATAACAAAGCAATACATTTGCTAAAGGTATTACACTGGGAATGGAGATCAAGCCTTTTTATAGAAACACTAAGGCAGATGTTACATATTACGCATCCTGAAAAACAAACTGCTGCGATATATTCTGAAATAATATGTGAACTGGTCCCTTAACTTCTTTTCAAACTGGTTCTTGCATTCAGTTTTTCTAGTAAATGGATGCAAATCAGGTGCATTGTGCTAAGATGGGAAGAGAGAGATTTGTCCAGAAATGACCTCAGTTCTATTCATTAATAAAATGACACATTGGCTGAGAGCAGTGAAGAATAAAATATAACAAGAGTTGAACTTTCCTCCCTGGAACAGATGCACATAAGCACTTTTTGCAAAAAACACAATATGTAAAAATGGCCACTGCAGCATAAAACATGGAAACATTAAAGGAAGCTCTAAGATGCAGACTGCTTGGAAAAATTGCAACTTCCATGGCAATGCACCCTCTTATTCTCCATTACCTTGCACAATCCTGAATCCCAACTTGCCGAAAGCATGCTATTCTTAAGGGGGGAGTGGGGTTCAGATACAATAAACGAAGGTTTAATTTTTTCTAAGGTTTTTTAGAAGAAGGTAATTTTGCAAGGTCAAAACAAAATAGAATTGTACCCAGAATCACTTTCAGTGACAGCAGACACCAATGGGTGGGGTGGAAAACGTAGAAGCTGTCAGAGAGAATACAGCCACATTTTTGCATAGCGGTTTAAATTATGCCTGCGGAATAATTAATGGAAGGACCTAATATGGGGAGGGGGGTAACAGGAAAGGGGGGAGGCTATGTTAAACAAAGTTCATTACTGCATGATGTAAATGAGTTTCTCACCAGTGATGTCACTGATTGGCTGAGCTGCAGAGCTGGCTTCGAGCACGGCCGGATTGGCTGCTAGCTCTTCTGGTGCCTGCCTGCTTGGGCAGCGGTTGAACCAGATACTTTCTGTCTCTCTTGTTGTCGTTTGAAGCAAATCTTGTTCAGCCCAGCTGTGTCTCCATAGTAGTGGCACCCTAAGAGAGTCTCCCTCCTGCTTCCCACAGCCCGTCTGTGAGGCGGTCGCCGCTGTGAAATACCAGCACTTGGCACCAAGCCCAGACAGCGTTCTCAGATCCATCTATAACACACACATACAAAAAGAAAAATAAAAAAAAAAAAGCAGTTCTTTCATCTGAATTGCATCCTAAGGAGGATTAAGAAGGCTTCTATTGCTACTGATTTGTGTCCTTTCAATTTGATGGCTAAAACAGTTTTTGAAATACAGTATCCTCTCATCTGCAGTAGAACACCATTGGTTCAAATTAGTTTAAAAAGATAGGGGGAACCCCCCTCTCCCATGTTTACCTTGATTACAGAAAAATAATTCTTCATTTCCCTCCTAAGCACCGTAACTGATGTTTTTGGTCCCCTCCCAGAATTTTAAACTCTGATCAGATTTCTAATTATATCCGAGTCATTATTTTCAGGTTAAGACAAGGGATCTTAATTAGCATTCTTCTTTAGCTATGCGAAATGAGACAGGGCATGAAACAGAAACGATCTATGGAGAGGCAGAGAGAAAGAGAAAGAAAAAAAAATCTGTGCAGCTTTTACAGTTGAGCTGACATCCCCACCTTCCCCACTCTCCCTCCACCCCCCTTGCAAAAAAGAATACAGTCATATGAACTTTACCAGACAATGGAGTACCTACAGGCTCTCCCCTAGACAAGTCCTTTATAACCAGCCAGTGCTATGTGCTGCAGACAGTGGCCAATCGGCAGCCTCCTTTCTGCAGCAGGGACACAATAGGTGCACTGGCCACACTGTCCTCCTAGCCCCTGACAGCAGTTCAGGTTCATTTATTGTACACTGGAAGGCACATATGTCTTTAATATTCACTGTGAAATTATCAGTGAGGCTGTCTTTATTTCGCCATAATTACATCAACCTAATTACCGCGCCTGAGCTGCAATAGCACTGTTTGCACGGAGTGGCGCATGGGCATGCAAGCCGTAAAAATATGCATGAACATGCTTGCTTATTTCAGTAATAAAATCCCCCAATTATTTCTTTCCCAGAGCTTAATGCTCCCCCCAGAACACTCTAGTGGATATAGTCATCACTTCTTCCTTTCAGAAGAAAAAAAGTGTGCATATATATTCATGTGTGTGTATATGTATATGCATATGTGTATAATTTAAACACTGTTTTAGACATTTATTGGGGTGAGGTATGGGAGTGGAACCCAGTCAGCAAACAAAAGGTTATTGAGCATCTAAGGCATTTTCCCCCTTATCACTAGGCATTAGAGTGAAATAATAAGTGTATCTGCATGCATCACCACAGCCGTGCCTAGATGCCGATTTATTTGGAGTCCAACTGTCTTGAGCATCTGCGTATGTCTCATTTATGAATTTCCATGTTACATAATTACAGCATTTTTGGCAACACTGACTCAAATGCTTGAAAAATTAAATCTTTGCTTTTCATGTATTAGTCGAACAGAGTTGGGTACAGTCTGAAGTGGGAACCGCCTGCTAATTTTTTTTTTAATATAATGCATGTTGCATTTACATATTCATGAACAGAATAACTGTTATGACCGCTGATTCTGCAGCAGGAGATGAAAAGGCAGGATTCAGCATACAGAGTGTATTAATTTCTAGGGGAAGAATGGCAGCATATGATGACCAGGAAGCGAAGATGCTTGGGTTTCATTTGGGGGTTACCTCATTGTATAATAAAGGATCTGGGTAGACAACCTATCAAACAATGTGTAAGTATAATGAACCTAGAAAGTAAAACCAATTTGCGTTGTTCATGGTCATTCAGCCACACAGTAAAGAAATAAGCATTTTGAAATGGAGATTTCTGGCTCGAGTCTTTGCAGGTAAATAAAATTGCATTTTGTTTTCTGGCTACTAATTTTAATAGAATATTATTAAAATGATGTGTGCTCAGCAACTCTGTATTTTCTCATTATTTTATAATTTACATATTTCTTGTTCCATATCAAAAAGCTAAGCTTTAAGCATTGATTATATTCTAGGATGGAATTTTACCAATTTTTACCTATTTTTATTGATATATTTTTATTTTTAGCTCATGATTCTCTAATCAGGAATGGAATTCATAATTACAGTGGGTATATCAGTAGAAACAGTAACTCATGTATATCCATATAGATACATGTATACAACACATAATTCACCCACATTAGAGAGAAAGAATCCCAATAATGTTATTTTTATTAATTTATAATTTATCATCTCCTTATTATTAATGTTTGCAAGATTTATATTATAAAATGTATTCATGCTGATTTTGCATTTTATAAGCTTTTTTTTTTTTTTTTTAAAGTACAGTTCTTCTATCTACACTTTCCCAAAATCAAGTTTTGGTAGGAGGGATAAGTGAGGCAAATTCCTAACTAGACCAGTAAGAGACCACAAGGCTCGATTATAAAAAACACAAATAATATAAGAAAATGCAACACCTATAATTCTGAATTGCTACATACATTGAAATCAAAACACCTGAAATCAAAGGTGTAATTTGATTACTTGATATATAAAGTAAGCTGCTTCTTCTCTAAGTGATTGCAGAAAAACTTAAGAAGCTACTTGCTGCACCTTGTTGATGGTTTTCCTATCAAAAGCCAGTCTTTCTAAATCTTCAAGTAAATCATGAAAATTTTACTGGTAATCAAATTAAGATATGTAAACCTCATCTACACCTCTCTCTCTTGTCCCCTTCTCCCTCCCTCCCTCTCTCTCTTTCTCCCTCCCTCCCTACCTCTCTCTCTCTTTCACACACACACACACACACACACACACACACACAGAAATACACATATATAAAATCAAGACTGTCCTTTTATTATAAGAATTTGCAATTCTTCTACCTAGTTATCTCAATTTTTGATCTGTCACTGCACAAAAAAGCTTACGAAAATCAAAAAGGTAATACTTAATTGCTTGTTATCAATTTTGCTAAGTAAAATTCAAAACAGAAGAGAAGCTCTCATAATATCACATACATTTAGATTCCACTAACACATAGAATGCACTTGGAAATTCACTGTTATACAAAGGATTTTGATGAATATATTAATTTTATTAACAAGTTTAGTGGATAGTCCATATCTGACCTTAAATAAATAGGGATTTGCAAACAATGAACACTAGAAATAAAAGAGGCCCTCCTTAAGTACTACAATTCATTAAACCACGCAAGGCTTCCTACTCCCTATTATAACATTCTGTCATAGTTTGAGTTACTAGATATATTTGAAAACAACGTTGCATTTTTTATATTTCAGTATTAGGCTTTACTATTCTCACACTTCAAATACAAAATGTAACCGTGAGATATTAACATACTACCCAAACCAAAGTAATTTTGCAATAAAATCTTATTTGGAATCATTGAATGAGAGAACTTAGACCTAAGCTGTATCTTAGAAATTGAATCCATTAATTTTAGACATGACAACTAAAGAAAATTAGTAACTAGTTAGTGTATTTCCACCCATCACACTGCCATCCTATATTACAAATACGGTTCTGACCTGCTGTCAGGATATTCTTAATTAGTTGAGTTTTACCAAAGATAAGGAATTTATGGTATCCTCCCATAAGATCAAAGACATGCATTTATAAGATAACGAATGGAGAATATGATTGTCATCTGTGTTCTGACAATGGAATTAAGTTAACTTCTTTATAAAGATCAAAAGCATAACCTTAGACTTATAATCACAATGATCTCACCAAAAGAGTCAACTCAGCACAAATTGGCTGTAAGAATGTGAAACAGCAGCCAATCACATTAACCTCATAAATAATAAAGGGCATTCTATATGCAGAGCCAACTTAGAGATGCAAAAATAATATATTAAAAAGTAACTTGTCAATCTCCTGATGTGACTCATTCTTTTTAAAAAATTAAGCCATTTTAATAAGTATGGAAAATATTCATAGTGTAATCAACATCAAGAAACCACTGTTTATGTCTTTGTCTACACATGACAAGCATCCAGATGCCAAAACAAGATGCAGTTAATCATCAGAATAGTTCTAAATATCTGACTGTTTTTGTGCCCACAAACTCACTACTTAAAATGCCAGTGTTTATATGCTGGATTCAAAATGAGTATTCTTGAAGTCTTTAATAATGATCATCTTTATAGGATATGAGAAACACAGGATTTTTAAAGGTGCCAATTTTGGATCACGCAGTGCATAAATCTGTTTCCAAATAATACTTTTTAGAGCTTAGTTATGATTAATCTCGTTTATATTGACCTCAAAAATGTTAGCAGTGCATCCCCTATGAAAAAAACACTTAATACCTCAGTTTTTAAAACTTGTTTCTCTTGCAACATTTCCAGTTGTTTTTTTTCTTTTAACATCTTTATTGGAGTATAATTGCTTTACAATGGTGTGTTAGTTTCTGCTGTATAACAAAGTGAATCAGCTATACATATACATATATCCCCATATGTCCTCCCTCTTGTGTCTCCCTCCCACCCTCCCTATCCCACCCTTGTAGGTGGTCACAAAGCACCAAGCTGATCTCCCTGTGCTATGCGGCTGCTTCCCACTAGCTATCTATTACACATTTGGTAGTGTATATATGTCCATGCCACTCTCTCCCTTCATCCCAGCTTACCCTTCCCCTTCCCCACGTCCTCAAGTCCATTCTCTACATCTGTGTCTTTATTCCTGTCCTGCCCCTAGGTTCTTCAGAACCTTTTTTTCTTTTCTAGATTCTGTGTATATGTGTTAGCATACAGTATTTGTTTTTCTCTTTCTGACTTACTTCACTTTGTATGACAGTCTCTAGGTCCATCCACATCACGACAAATAACTCAATTTTGTTTCTTTTTATGGCTAAGTAATATTCCATTGTACATATGTGCCACATCTTCTTTATCCATTCATCTGTCAATGGACACTTTTAGGTTGTTTTCATGTCCTGGCTATTGTAAATAGAGCTGCAATGACATTGTGGTACATGACTCTTTTTGAATTATGGTTAGGTGCACTTCATGAAGAAAACATAACAAATTATGACATCTAAATACCCAATAGAAAAGAAAAGCTTCAAGCAGATTAATCACCTAAGAGAAATGTTCTATTAGAAAAAAAACAGCCACAGATTTTGGCAACTGTTAGCATGATGCTTTATAATTATTATTCTTTGTGCTTCTATTTACAAGGAATAGCAGAAGTCTTGGAAAGAGAAATGAAAATCTTTCATCTGAGAAGTTGTCACCAAGCATCTGGAATTATCTCACAGTCTTTGGATAATGATTTTCTTCTAAGTAAAGACTGTTTTTAACATCTAGGAAGAATAAGAAAGAAATGTTCTACTCAAGCCATGAGATAAATCCAAAATTATATTATGCAGTGGTTGCTTAATCTGTCATTAATAAAAAAGGTATCAAATTGTATCTCATAATATAAATGCAGTGAAGTAAAAAACTTATTTGTACTACAGCACAGATGTCCAAAGAAAACATGATTTCTCCATTTTAAAAGTGATCTAGGGGAGACCTTCAAGATGGCGGAGGAGAAAGACATGGAGATCATCTTTCTCCCCACAAATACATCAGAAATACATCTACATGTGGAACAACTCTTACAGAACACCTACTGAATGCTGGCAGAAGACCTCAGACTTCCCAAAAGGCAAGAAAATCCCCATGTACCTGGGTAGGGCAAAAGAAAAAAGAAAAAACAGAGACAAAAGCATAGGGATGGGACCAGCACCTCTGGGAGGGAGCTGTGAAGGAGGAAAAGTAACCACACACTAGGAAGCCCTTCACTGGAGGAGACGGGGGTGGGCAAGGGGGAAGCTTTGGAGCCACGGAGGAGAGCTCAGCAACAGGGGTGCGGAGGGCAAAGCAGAGAGATTCCCGCACAGAGGATCGGTGCTGACCAGCACTCACCAGCCCGAGAGGCTTGTCTGCTCACCCGCTGGGGCGGGCGGGGGCTGGGAGCTGAGGATCGGGCTTTGGAGGTCGGATGCCAGGGAGAGGACTGGGGTTGGCGGCGTGAACACAGCCTGAAGGGGTTAGTGCACCACGGCTAGCCGGGAGGGAGTCCAGGAAAAAGTCTGGACCTGCCTAAGAGGCAAGAGACCATTATTTCGGGGTACGCCAGGAGAGGGGATTCAGAGCACCACCTAAATGAGCTCCAGAGACGGGTGCGAGCCGCAGCTATCAGCACGGACCCCAGAGACGGGCATGAGACGCTAAGGCTGCTGCTGCAGCCACCAAAAAGCCTGTGTGTGAGCACAGGTCACTCTCCACACCTCCCCTCCCGGGAGCCTGTGCAGCCCGCCACTGCCAGGGTCCCGTGATCCAGGGACAACTTCCCCATGAGAACACACGATGCACCTCAGGCTGTTGCAACGTCACGCTGGCCTCTGCCGCCACAGGCTTGCCCCGCATCCATACCCCTCCCTCCCGACGGCCTGAGTGAGCCAGAGCCCCCTAATCAGCCTCTCCTTTAACCCTGTCCTGTCTGGGTGAAGAACAGACGCCCTCAGGTGACCTACACGCAGAGGCAGGGCCAAATCCGAAGCTGAACCCCAGGAGCTGTGCGAACAAAGAAGAGAAAGGGAAGTCTCTCCCAGCAGCCTCGGGAGCAGTGGGTTAAATCTCCGCAATCAACTTGATGTACCCTGCATCTCTGGAATACCTGAATAGACAATGAATCATCCCAAAATTGAGGCAGTGGATTTGGGACCAACTCTAGATTTGGGGTTGCTTTCTGCATCTAATTTGTTTCTGGTTTTATGATTATCTTAATTTAGTATTTAGACTTTATTATCATGGGTAGATTTGTTTATTGATTTGGTTGCTCTCCTCTTTTTTTTTTATATATGGATATATATATTTTTTCCTTTTTCTCTTTCTGTGAATGTGTATGTGTATGCTTCTTTCTGTGATTTTGTCTGTATAGATTTCCTTTTACCATTTGTCCTAGGGTCCTGTCTGTCCATATATTTTTCTTTTTTCTAGAACAGCTTTTAGTGCTTGTTATCACTGGTGGATTTGTTTTTTGGTTTTGTTGCTCTCTTCTTTCTTATTTCTTTCTTTTTTTTATTACTTTTTAATGTTTTTATTAAAAATTTTTCTTTTAGTTTTTATTATAATAACTTTATTTTATGTTACCTTATTTTTTTCTTTCCTTCTTTCTATTTTTCTCCCTTTTCTTCTGAGCCGTGTGGCTGAGAGGGTCTTGGTGCTCAGGCCGGCTGTCAGGCCTGAGCCTCTGAGGTGGGAGAGCCGAGTTCAGGACACTGGTACCCCAGAGACCTCCCGGCTCCATGTAATAGCAAACGGCGAAAGCCCTCCCAGGGATCTACATCTCAACGCTAACCCAGCTCCACTCGATGACCAGCAAGCTACAGTGCTGGACACCCTATGCCAAACAACCAGCAAGACAGGAACACAACCCCACCCATTAGCAGAGAGGCTGCCAAAAATCATAATAAGGTCACAGACAACCCAAAACACAGCACCGAATGCTGTCGTGCCCACCAGGAAGACAAGATCCAGCCTCATCCACCAGAACACAGGCACCAGTCCTCTCTACCAGGAAGCCTACACAACCCACTGAACCAACCTTAGCCACTGAGGCAGACACCAAAAACAATGGGAACTACGAACGTTCAACCTGCGAAAAGGAGACCCCAAACACAGTAAATTAATCAAAATTAGAAGACAGAGAAAAACACAGCAGATGAAGGAAAAAGGTAAAAACCCACCAGACAAAACAAGTGAGAGGAAATAGGCAGTCTACCTGAAAAAGAATTCAGAGTAATGATAGGAAAGATGATCCAAAATCTTGGAAATAGAATGGAGAAAATACAAGAAACGTTTAACAAGGACCTAGAAGAACTAAAGAGCACACAAACAATGATGAACAACACAATAAATGAAATTAAAATTTCTCTAGAAGGGATCAATAGCAGAATAACTGAGGCAGAAGAACGAATAAGTGACCTGAAAGATAAAATAGTGGAAATAACTACTGCAGAGCAGAATAAAGAAAAAAGAATGAAAAGAATTGAGGACAGTCTCAGAGATCTCTGGGATGACATTAAACACACTAACATTCGAATTATAGGGGTCCCAAAAGAAGAAGAGGAAAAGAAAGGGACTGAGAAAATATTTGAAGAGATTATAGTTGAAAACTTCCCTAATATGAGAAAGGAAAAAGTCAGTCAAGTCCAGGAAGCACAGAGAGTCGCATACAAGATAAATCCAAGGAGAAACACGCCAAGACACATATTAATCAAACTATCAAAATTTAAATACAATGAAAAAATATTAAAAGCAGCAAGGGAAAAGCAACAAATAATATACAAGGGAATCCCCATAAGGTTAACAGCTGATCTTTCAGCAGAAACTCTGAAAGCCAGAAGGGAGTGGCAGGACATCTTTAAAGTGATGAAAGAGAGAAACCCACAACCAAGATTACTCTACCAGCAAGGAGCTCATTCAGATTTGATGGAGAAATTAAAACATTTACAGACAAGCAAAAGCTAAGGGAACTCAGTACCACCAAACCAGCTTTACAACAAATGCTAAAGGAACTTCTCTAGGCAGGAAACACAGGAAAAGGAAAAGACCTACAATAAGAAAACCAAAACAGTTAGGAACATGGTAATAGGAACATCCATATCGATAATTACCTTAAATGTAAATGGATTAAATGCTCCCACCACAAGATACAGACTGGCTGAATGGATACAAAAACAAGACTCATATATATGCTGTCTACAAGAGACCCATTTCAGACCTAGGGACACATACAGACTGAAAGTGAGGGGATGGAAAAAGATATTCCATGCAAATGGAAATCAAAAGAAAGCTGGAGTAGCAATTCTCATATCAGACAAAATAGACTTTAAAATAAACACTATTACAAGAGACAAAGAAGGACACAATATAATGATTAAGGGACCAATCCAAGAAGAAGATGTAAAAATTGTAAATATTTATGTACCCAACATAGGAGCACCTCAATCCATAAGGCAAATGCTAACAGCCATAAAAGGGGAAATCGACAGTAACACAATCATAGTAGGGAACTTTAACACCCCACTTTCACCAATGGACAGATCATCCAAAATGAAAATAAATAAGGAAACACAAGCTTTAAATGATACATTAAACATAATGGACTTAACTGATACTTATAGGACATTCCATCCAAAAACAACAGAATACACTTTCTTCTCAAGTGCTCATGGGATATTCTCCAAGATAGATCATATCTTGGGTCACAAATCAAGCCTTGGTAAATTTAAGAAAATTGAAATTGTATCAAGTATCTTTTCCGACCACAACGCTTTGAGACTAGATATCAATTACAGGAAAAAAATCTGTAAAAAATACAAACACGTGGAGGCTAAACAATATGCTTCTAAATAACCAAGAGATCACTGAAGAAATCAAAGAGGAAATCAAAAAATACCTACAAACAAATGACAATGAAAACACGACCACCCAAAAACATGTGGAATGCAGCAAAAGCAGTTCTAAGAGGGAAGTTTATAGCAATACAATCTTGTCTTAAGAAACAAGAAACACCTCAAATAAACAACCTAACCTTTCACCTAAAGCAATTAGAGAAAGAAGAACAAAAAAAACCCAAAGTTAGCAGGAGGAAAGAAATCATAAAGATCAGACCAGAAATAAAAGAAAAAGAAATGAAGGAAATGATAGCAAAGATCAATAAAACTAAAAGCTGGTTCTTTGAGAAAATAAACAAAACTGATAAACCATTAGCCACACTCATCAAGAAAAAAAGGGAGAAGACTCAAATCAATAGAATTAGAAAGGAAAAAGAAGTAACAACTAACACTGCAGAAATACAAAGGATCATGAGAGATTACTGCAAGCAACTATATGACATAAAAAGGACAACCACGAAGAAATGGACAAATTGTTAGAAAAGCACAACCTTCCGAGACTCAAACAACAAGAAATAGAAAATATAAACCAACCAATCATAAACACTGAAATTTAGACTGTGATTAAAAATTTTCCAACAAACAAAAGTCCAGGACCAGGTGGCTTCACAGGCAAATTCTATCAAACATTTAGAGAAGAGTATCCTTCTCAAACTCTTCCAAAATATAGCAGAGGCAGGAACACTCCCAAACTCATTCTATGAGGCCACTATCACCCTGATACCAAAACCCGACAAAGTTGTCACAAGAAAGAAAACTACAGGCCAATATCACTGATGAACATAGATGCAAAAATCCTCAACAAAATACTACAAAACAGAATCCAACAGCACATTAAAAGGATCATACACCATGATTAAGTGGGGTTTATCCCAGGAATACAAGGATTCTTCAATATACGCAAATCAATCAATGTGATAAACCATATTAACAAACTGAAGGAGAAAAACCATATGATCATCTCAATAGATGCAGAAAAAGCTCTCGACAAAATTCAACACCCATTTATGATAACAACCCTCCAGAAAGTAGTCATAGAGGGAACTTACCTCAACATAATAAAGGCCATATATGACAAACCCACAGTCAACATTGTTCTCCATGGTGAAAAACTGAAACCCTTTCCTCTAAGATCAGGAACAAGACAAGGTTGTCCACTGTCACCACTATTATTCAACATAGTTTTGGAAGCTTTAGTCACAGCAATCAGAGAAGAAAAAGAAACAAAAGGAATTCAAATCAGAAAAGAAGTAAAGCTGTCACTGTTTGCAGATGACATGATATTATACATAGAGAATCCTAAAGATGCTACCAGAAAACTCCTAGAGCTAATCAGTGAATTTCGTAACATAGCAGGATACAAAATTAATGCACAGAAATCTCTTGCATTCCTATACACTAATGATGAAAAATCTGAAAGAGAAATTAAAGAAACACTCCCATTTACCACTGCAACAAAAAGAATAACATACCTAGGAATAAACCTACCTAAGGAGACAAAAGACCTGTATGCAGTAAACTATAAGACACTGATGAAAGAAATTAAAGACGTTACAAACAAATGGATAGATATACCATGTTCTTGGATTGGAAGAATCAACATTGTGAAAATGACTATACTACCCAAAGCAATCTACAGATTCAATGCAATCCCTACCAAACTGCCAATGGCATTTTTCACAGAATTAGAACAAAAAATTTCACAATTTGTATGGAAACACAAAAGACCCCGAATAGCCAAAGCAATCTTGAGAAAGCAAAACGGAGCTGGAGGAATCAGGCTCCTGGACTTCAGACTATACTACAAACCTACAGTAATCCCGACAGTATGGTACTGGCACAAAAACAGAAATATAGATCAATGGAACAGGATAGAAAACCCATAGATAAACCCACACACACGTGGTTACCTTATTTTTGATAAAGGAGGCAAGAATATACAATGGAGAAAAGACAGCCTCTTCAATAAGTGGTGCTGGGAAAACTGGACAGCTACACATAAAAGAATGAAATTAGAACACTCCCTAACACCATACACAAAAGTAAACTCAAAATGGATTAAAGACCTAAATGTAAGGTCAGACACTATAAAACTCTTAGAGGAAAACATAGGCAGAACACTCTATGACATAAATCACAGCAAGATCCTTTTGGACCCACCTCGTAGAGAAATGGAAATAAAAACAAAAATAAACAAATGGGACCTAATGAAACTTAAAAGCTTTTGCACAGCAAAGGAAACCATAAAGAAGACAAAAAGACAACCCTCAGAATGGGAGAAAATTTTTGCAAACGAGGCAATTGACAAAGGATTAATCTCCAAAATATACAAGCAGCTCCTGCAGCTCAGTATCAAAAAAACAAACAACCCAATCCAAACATGGGCAGAAGACCTAAATAGACATTTCTCCAAAGAAGATATACAGATTGCCAACAAACACATGATAGGATGCTCAACATCACTAATCATTAGAGAAATGCAAATCAAAACTACAATGAGGTATCACCTCCCACTGGTCAGAATGGCCATCATCAAAAAATCTACAAACAATAAATGCTGGAAAGGGTGTGGAGAATAGGGAACCCGCTTGCACTGTTGGTGGGAATATAAATTGATACAGCCACTATGGAGAACACTATGGAGGTTCCTTAAAAACTATAAATAGAACTACCATATGACCCAGCAATCCCACTCCTGGGCATATACCCTGAGAAAACCACAATTCAAAAGGAGTCATGTACCACAATGTTCATTGCAGCTCTATTTACAATAGCCAGGACATGGAAGCAACCTAAGTGTCCATCGACAGATGAATGGATAAAGAAGATGTGGCACATATACACAATGGAATATTACTCAGCCATAAAAAGAAACAAAATTGAGTTATCTGTAGTGAGGCGGATGGACCTAGAGTCTGTCATACAGAGTGAAGTAAGTCAGAAAAAGAAAAACAAATTCCATATGCTAACACATATATATGGAATCTAAAAAAAAAGGCAGGGTTCTGAAAAACCTAGGGGCAGGAGAGGAATAAAGATGCAGATGTAGAGAATGGACTTGAGGACATGGTGAGGGGAAAGGGTAAGCTGGGATGAAGTGAGAGAGTGGCATGGACATATATACACTACCAAATGTAAAACAGAGAGCTAGTGGGAAGCAGCCACTTAGCACAGGGAGATCAGCTCGGTGCTTTGTGACCACCTGGAGGGGTGGGATAGGGAGAGTGGGAGGGAGATGCAAGATGGAGGAGATATGGGGATAGATGTATATTTAAAGCTGATTCAATTTGCTATACAGCAGAAACTAACACAACATTGTAAAGCAATTAGACTGCAATAAAAATGTTTAAAAAAAAAGAATAAAGAAGGAGAATAAAACAAAATTTTGCGAAGTGGAACAAAATTTTGAGAGTTTGATAACTGGTGACTGACGTACAGGATCTGAGAAAACTAGATCCTAAGCCAGCAGTAGATAAAGACAAAAGAAATTTTAAAGAAGCAGATGCATCAGATGCTTTGGGAAATGTGGACAGAGAGGGGTAGAGCTTAAAAAAAAAAAGGTTAGATTTTGTTTACAAACAAGTTAAATCCCTATACCTCTTCCTTTACTCCATGTTTGTGGGCAAATTCCCCTTTCTCACTACACATAAGACTGAAGTCTTATTATCTAAAGAAGGTGAAAAAAAGTTGACATACTTGAGGATGGATTCCCATACTCTAAGGAGGTGCTTTAAGTCAATGTATATATTCTAGAGACTGAGACTCTTCCCACACTATTTTCTTCCCTAACTAGGTTGGGTCTCGAAGTGCTAGCTTCTATACCTTCTCTTCTGAGCAATCTGACTTAGCAAGAGAATAAAATAAAATATACATACAATGTGGAAGTGATAGCTAGGTATATAACAAAAATTATCATCTGCTTCCATAGATTTGCCATTGGGAAGGGGCTGCCCAGCCAGAGTCATATTTCTCATCATCTTACAAATGTATATGCAAAATGATGGGATGAGATATGAGTGGAACCAATGTGCACCTCTTCTAGGCCTGGCAGGTCCATAAAACCTTTTCAGATAGCTTTCCTGCATGTTCCTTTCTCTTTTGACCTGGCTGAAATATAGACAACCTCCAAGGTGACCTTGAACAGCATGTATTAAAAATGGCAAAGCCTCTGTTGGTATAGGCCACTAAATAATTGTGCGGAGAAGGGATGTTCTCCAACATAATTTTTGTTCAATACTATTATATGAGCAAGAAATAATTTTTATGTGTACTTTAGTCATTAAACACTTTGGCTTTACTAGGTACAGTGGATAGCATACCTAAGTAATATACACATTTTCACCAGCCATATTATATGTAGTGAAAGTCACAGTTAATATGCCTCATTCCTGAACTCAGAGATTCTTTCAGCTTTATAGTCACTATCTCTTAATCTTAAGCAGAAAAGAAATATACAGGACACTGAAAGTATAGCATGGAAGACAGTAAATAAAACAAGTAACAAGAAAAAAGGCAAAATGGAGGAAATAAGACTATACAAGAAGAATAAAACTTTTTAAAGAACTATCATTAATGTTGTCAGAAAAATATAAAAAACTATTATGTCCATGAGATAATAACAAGATGCTACAAAAAGAACATCTATATAATCAGAAAAATTAATTTAATTGAAAATTAATGTCATAATAATGAAAATAAAAAGCTAAAAATGTTGGAAGTTCAACTTGAGAAAATGCTTTCACAAAGCAGAGAAAAAGACAAACAAATGTACAACAGACGAGAAACTATGAGAAAGAAGAGAAATTTAGGAAATGCAAAATTCAAACAATTGGAGTCCATGGAAAGAGAAATAAAGAAGACTAAGAAGGAAATTCATCAATGACATAATTCAAGGAAATATTCTGGAACTAAAGAACATGCATCTCCAGAAAGAGTTCCCTGAGAAATCCATGAGTATGGATTCACACCACAGCATGTTACTGCAGAATCCCAAACACTTGAGATAGGAACTTCTAGCTCTGGTTACAGATGGAGTAACTAGCATGGAACAATGCTCCTGCTGAAAACAATTATAAAGTTGGATAAAATATAAAAATTAACTATTTTTAAGAACAACATAACCAAGTAAAACATTAAAAAATAAACGACACCAAGCATAAGCATATGCATCATTTAACTAGATGATGCCAAATGTACAGGTATTTGGAAACATTTGGCTTATTCACTTTTTTTCTCACATTCTTCCAGATGGTTAAGATCATGTAGACATTTCCTCAGTTAATATTTAAGAAATGTTAAAATTTGTAGCATCCTCCTCCTTCAATATGGAGGTATAGAAATTAGAGTATTTACCTACACTTATTTCTCCCTAAAAAAACTAGCAATGATATTTCTGAGGTGGAAATTAAGTAAAATAAATAGTAAAGTAAAACAATGGGAAAAGCACAGGCATGGGAAGGAAGCATAGGTTTGAATGTTGGCTTTGAGGTGGAACATTCATCTATAAAACAGAGAAAATAAACCTATTTTAGAATGTTATTGTGATAATTAAATGAATATGTTAAAATATCTTCCTTAGTGTCCAGCCTAAAATATATACCTGATGTATGTCATTTCCCTCAGTCTCCCTGATAATCGATATCCTAATCCAAACAGCTTTAAGAATATTTTTTTTTTCTATTTATCTAATTCAGAATTTTGAAGATAAATATACCAGGGTGGTGAAGAAGTGTGATAAAAGCTCAGAAAATTTTAAAATCCTTTTTAGGGTTAAAAGAAGAGATGAATTAGTCCCTTCCATGAATTCATCTAAAGTATATGTAGGTCAGGAAAATGATGCAGTCTGGCCCTTACATTGAGAACCTCCTTTCAATCTTAGAGAAAACATATGATTCTCACCTGAATCAACAAAGTAGAATTTGGACAAAGATGATCTTATTAACACCTGAATTTTGAGGATGATATTAACTCTTCAAGGACTTATTTTTTTAACCTTTTATCTTCATAAGAGGTTGCTGATGTAACAGCCCATCCAAGTGTCTTAATCAAAAGTCACCACTGTGTAAGTCAACTTGCCTTTTTCAGGTCTTCAGACTCCGGCCTAGAGTAGATAAAGCCTATAGAATTACATATTAAAGCAGATATATTTATAGCTTTGTTTTACCCACTGGGACTTGCTGCTGAAAGTTTTGTCCCTACTCTATACATAGAAAAGGAACCATGGTTGTGGGCAACATCCCGACGCCTGGCAATGGCTGTTCAGGCTACCTTGCCTGAAGTGATGAGGAATGGTACCCTTGCACCTTCATCTTTGTTGGGGGAGGGGAGCCCTTACCTTTCTTCCTCAGTGGGATTTGCCAAGAGCAGGTGTTCACATTCATTAAGCCTGTCTCTGTCTAAAAAGACTTATTTTCCAAAGGAGAAAGCACCTGATTTACTCTCCTAAACCAAACATTGATTTTTCGTCAGCTGAATCAACTTTTCTTTCAGCTACTCTTTCCAGGAGGTATCGCCACATTACGTAAGGCTTTCAAAAAGCAAAGTCCCTGAAAACATAATCTTGGAACCTCCCTGAGATGCCTTCATGATCCACAACAGAGACTTTGCTCCCTTAGGACCCAATGGGAAAAGTCTCTTTTTATCTTTTCTGAAACCGTGGTTAAAAGAATGGTCTTCTGTATTCCTCAGTGTCTTCTAAGCAAGGTCACTTCAATAAATCCCAAAGCTAGCACAGTCTAAAGTAAAATGTTACATCTTCGAGTGTACTTAGATGCTGTCATCAGAATATAAAAACTATGTAGTCAAAAATGTTTCTCTTTTTGCCTTTGATGTCAGAAATAGTGAAGCAAAATGTGTTTTGCCAGTTTTGCAGTTTGTACTTGCTCTGTTTCCCTCAGTGGGATCTTTGTACCTTTAAATGTCTCCTTTTGTTCAGTGCTTTAACTTCTAAACTTTCGAGTCTTTTCATAAATAGATGGGGCAATGTATTCATTTCTTATTGCTGCTGTCACAGATTACCACAAATTTAGTGGCTTAAAACAACCCAGATTTATCATCTTGCAGTTCTGGAGTTCAGAAGTTCAAAGTGGGTCTCAGTGAGCTAAAATCAAGGTGCTGGCAGGGTTGTTTCTCCTGGAGGCTCTAGGGGAGAATCTGGGTTTTGTTTTGTTTTGTTCTGTTTCTGTCTTTTCCAGCTTCTAGAGGCCACCCACCCACATTCCCCGCCTCATGGCCTCTACCTCCGTTTTCAAAGCCAGCAAACAACATTGCATCTCTCCGACCGTTCTTCCCTAATCACACCTCCCTCAGACTCTGAAAACTTCTACCTCCCTCTTCACTTTTAAGGACCTTGGTAATTACATTGGGTCCAACCAGATAATCCAGGAAAATCTTAGCATCTGTTGATCAGCATCCTCAATTCCATTTGCAATCATAATATCTCTTTGTCATGAAATGTAACATATTTCCAGGTTCTCGGAACAGGGACATGGACACCTTTGGGGGCCCGTTATTCTGCCTACCACGTGGAACACGTCTTAAATTAACAACGCAGAATTAATACTCACCAAATATATAAAATCTGGGTTGGGGAATAGTCTAGGCTCAAGAATAACAACCCAAATCCCCCTCAAAAAGGAGTGAGTAGCATTTGAAGTAAGATTACCAGACAGAAATCATCAGGCTGGGGGTGGGCATGGGAATGGATAGTTCAGTCAGACAGACAGCAGGAGAGGCCTGGGAAGCAGACCTTCGGCCACTAATAAAAAGGGCCAGGATGTCAAACTCCATGCCACTCCCTGGTCTTCCTCATCTTCCTCACCAGACCCAAGTCTTTTGTCTTTCACTGGCCACAGCTCTCTCTCAGGCCCTCATTCTAAGTCTTAGTACCTGATTGGCTGATGCTGGGATTCAGGAATGTGAAGGCAAATATTAAACAGAGCACCTGAGGGAGGTCTTTACCCACAGCACTAGTGGCTGCATAATTGATGTACTTAATTACCAAACATTTAATCTTAACCTAAATATTCAGGCTACCAGATTAGAATATTTATTCATTTACCAATGACATGGATTGCTGAATCCAAACATAAAAAGAATTCAGATAGATCCGGGGATCAAAAATACGGACATGTCACTGGAAATGTATGGCAGACTGCTAATGGACCTAATATCCATTCCCGTCTTTTTCCTTAGTAAGTACGGCAGTTTCCTTTTGCTGCTGTAAATATTTACTACAAACTTGGTGGCTTAAAACAACACAAATTTATTCTCCTATGGTTCTGGAGGTCAGATGTTGACATGAATTTTAAGGGGCTTAAAGTGTCTGCACGACTGGTTCCTTCTGGAGGCTCCAAGGGAAATTCTATTTCCTTGTCTTTTCCCGCTTCCAGAGTCCACCTGCATTCTTCAGGTCCTTACCCCTTATTCATTTTCAAACACTTCAACCTCTGCTTCCACCACCCAGTTCCTTCTTTGAACTTGCATCACACTTTCCAGGACCATTGTGATTACATTGAGCCCACCTGGATAACCCCAGATAATCATCTCATCTGAAGATTCTTAATCATACCAGCTAAGTCTCTTTTATCATCTAAAGTAGCATATTTGCAGGTTATGGGGATTAGGACATTAATATGTTTGGGGGTCGGGGGCAGTATTCTGTCTACCACAGTAAGATAATCCTGACTTTTAGCTTAGTACAAGGCCAGAGGCAATAAAGATTACATACCACAGTCTCATTTGTGATTAAGTATGACTATATAACTAAGTTTTGGCTAATGAGATATAAGCTGAAGTGCTCTGTGAAAATTTCAGGAAGTTTGCCTAAGGGAAATTGGTATGCCCTCTGACTTCCTCCATCCTGATGGCTGGGATGCAAATACAATGGCTGGAACATCAGCAGCCATCTTGGATCAAAGAGTCAACCTTTGCAATGGAAGCCATATATAGTGTAACAACAAGATAGAAAAAATTAGGGTCTCTTCTGGAACACTGAAACAAGCTTGAACTCACTTCTAGACTTCTTGAATATGAGATAAAAATATATATTTCTGTATGTTTAAGCCATGATTACTTGAAATTTCCCATTATAGCCAGATTTAATGCTAACTAATACAAATGTATTTTTGCATTATATAAACTAGTATTAAACTTTCATATTTTAAAAAACTTATATCATTGGCTCTGTGTGTACAAAATACTTTTTGTAAGTAGAGGAACTTTATCATAATGACAGCTAATCTGTTTATATGCAAGGAGCCAAAAGGAGGTCTCTAGATAAAGTTGGATTTAGGAAGATTAAACATAAATTTATATCATTGGGTCACTTCATTATCACTACAATGAGTAAAGTAAAATCTTTTTTTTTTTTTTTAGGCCACACCACACAGCTTGCAGGATCTTAGTTCCCCCACCAGGGATTGAACCTGGGCCAAGGCAGTGAAAGCGCCAAGTCCTAACCAATGGAGCCAGGGAATTTCCGGTAAAATCTTAACAAATTCATAGCTTCAAATGATTGGTCTAAATGCTAGCAACAAATATTGACCAAAGAACAATGTCAACTGAAAAAAAACTCCTTTAAGGGCCTTTGCATAGGTCTTCTGTCTCCTTGAGGAGGATCAGCCTAAGTTATCTTTTTAATCTGTGTACTAGAAAAAAAATAAAGGCTATGATTAAAAAATTTAAAAAGAAGAAGCACACCAGGACTGATATATATATTTTATCTTCCCTTTACCTAGTGGGATCTTGAATATATACTGCCTCTAGACTTTTACACTCAATTTATGAGCTCATAAAAAGAAAAATTATTTATTTGAACATGTCAACTTAGTACACATATATTCCCAGATAGAACTTCTCAAGCCAATTATTTCTATATTCAATTATATATGTTTCTATATTTAATTATATATGTATGTGTATATGTATATATACACACACTTCACTGAAATATGTAGTATCCCCAAGTAAAATATAAAGGCATAACGAAATTCTGTCTGCCATACATTTATCCCATTCCTACTCATTGTAGCATCATTGGAGGGAGAGCAGCTGGTTACCACCTTCTTAGTAATGTTTAATTTGTATATCTGTATATAATAGGTATAATATATTTCATACATGTGATATATATATACATTTATAGTAATAGTATTTGTGAAAGTTGTACTTTTGCTTCTCTATATATAAATTCTTCAAATGTTACATCTATATATGAATAAAATTTTAAAAGCAAGTAATACAGAAGATGATATTTAGGAGAAAATGTAATAAAATATTGTATTTAACCCATAGGAACAAACTTAGAGTCAAGATGACCAAAAGCATAAGAAAAAAACCAAGTTACAGATTGACTGGCATAATCCCTAATATCTGACTATTTTGCATCTACATAGATTATACCAGAGAAAACAGAATTGTAAAATGAATAGTAGTGGAGCATACACTGACACATCCACCAACTTACAAAGAATTGATGCTCCAAAAGCTTATCCATAAGGTGACAGCCCAAAACTCTGAGCATGTTTTTGTTGTTTTTCCCTAACACTGTACCATAAAACATTTCAAGGTTTCAACAAAGTTGAAAGAATTTTACAATGAGTAAGTGTGTTCTCCCCCACCAATATTCTCTCATTAACATTTACTATATTCACTATATCATGTATCATCTCAAAATAATTAAATAATTACATTTTCCTTCTAATGGCAGGCTGCTGTTCTAAGTCACATAAATTGAATTAAGCTTACAGCATGGCACTAATTTACATTAAGTTGTTTAACCTTCTCCAAGATAGTTTAAGGGGTAGTGTTACATTTGTGTAACAGAAAACTGGGAAATGAAAGAAAATAGAAGAAATAGACTATCCATAATTATATCACCAAAGATAACCAGAGTAAGTTATAAAAAATTTTAAACACTTTAATTTTGCTTCCGTAGATCTCATTTTTATATATTAGTAATTATATTTAGCAATTTTCGTAACTCTGGTTGTCATTTTAAATTAGTAACAAATAGCATACTGAATGTATGTCCCAAAATTTACTTAGCCATTATTTAACAATTCACTTGTAATGTAATATTTGGGTGGTTTTCAATTCTTGTTATCATAAAAATGCTGCAATGAAGAAGTACTTTGTACTTTTTTTCTCCCTCATCCATTCTTCCTTAGATTCAGAAGTGGAATTACTATTTCAGTAGAAGAAAAAAAAAAAATTTCTTACCTAATTCTTATTAAGTATTAATAAACACTCCACTTTTTATCTATTAATAAACATCCAGGTTTGACACCTAAGGATGGGAAAGAACAATGACATCTTCCCTTGTGATATTTAAGATCTGCCTCTTTCCCATTTCAACAAGAGTGTTCTATTTCATATTTCTTTAAGGGGGAAGTCTAATAATCCAAAAATACAGTATGTTTTTGAGGTATATGGTGGGAAAAAACCTAGGGGAAGTGTCTGTTCCTACAGATGGAGATTGAAAGATAGGAACATGACCACTCTCTTCACTGGAGAACCATCCATATGTCACAGGAGACAAATCAAGCTAACCTGTACTGAACTCTAATGCTGTTAAGTTTCAATTTGACTTAGAGTTTCCACTCACACACTATTAAAATTATGGAAAATAAAAACACAGAAAAATTGCAAATAATTTATGGCAGCTTTTATGTTGATTCTGCAGTGTGAGAGCTATGTAACAGTGAAAAGAGGAGTGAATTAAAAAGGACAGGAAATAAATTACTGAGTGAGAAATAAAAGTGAAAAAAAGTATCTAGCAGGTTCAATGCTAGAGAAAGCAGTACATTAACAACCAAAGGCAGAGAAACATCAAAACCCGTCTAAGGTTACACATTCTAAGATCGTTAGACCATTATGATCTTTGCCTTTGATTCTATAACAGTCTTGCATGGGTGATTAAAAACTGTGATGTTCACACAATGGAGGAAAATTTCTTCAAAGTTATTAATAAAAAGCATTCTGGGCCCTGGATACATTTATCCATCCAAGGACATAATGCAACTTGTGAAAATCCTCTCAGTGACTATCATCAGAGAAACGGAAAGCTTATTTTACACCTGGCTGACAGGGAAAGATCTCCTCCCATCTCAGGGTCACACATGCAGGCTCGATATAGAATATTACATCATGAAATATTACATTAAAGTCTGGACATTGCCTGTATATGTCTATCCTCAGCCCCAAGACACATCATTAACATTCAACCATCACTACCTAAAACCTAAATATATCTTTTTAAACAATTTTATGAATACATCACATCGACCTGCTGTTAATCACCTTCTCTATGTGCTACATTTTCTCATTCTTAATAGAAATTCTCATCGATTACTTAATCTTGTTATGCTTTTGCTAAGTGAATTAATATGCTTAGGATATTAAATTGAAGGATCCCTGCTCATCTGCTCAAACTCTGTATTTTCACCAGGTTGACAGATTAATTTCTAAGAAAAAAACATTAGCAATAGTCTCCTCCTTGCTATTAAACATGACATATGAAATGAAAATAATTTGAAACAGCTGAAGCAGGACGCTCCAGGGAAATATGTAAGGCCTATGGTCCGTGAAATATGAATTCATATCATTGTGTTGAAATAAGGTTTGCTATATAGTTTACAGTTCGACGTAACTTTGGGAGAATTGTCCCATAATCACTAGAACGGAATGCATAGCAGTGGAAACGAGTTGCAGCTCTCCACTGATCTGAGCCAAGCACAGAAAAAAGAGACTAGAAACAGGAGAAGTGACTAAAAGGATAAGAAAAAGATATTTGATACATTTTAATTATAATTGCCTTTTCGCTACAAATCATTGCTATTTTTCTAAAATCAATTAAATTTTAGTTTTTATGTTTGGCAACCACTGAGGATACTAGCCTAAGTCTAAGAAGTATTAGAAATTCATTTTCTAATATTTAAATTATTACAAACCAAATTGACTTTTTAAAAGGAAGCACCAAATCCTTAAATATTAGAGCTGTATACTGAAATATTTACAGATAAATTGATACGGTATCTAAGATTTGTTCATTTTAAATAATCCAACAAGGTGGGGGAATTGAGACGAGTAGAGAAGACCAAATTAGCCATGTGTTAATAATTGTGGAAACTGGGAAATGAGTACAGGAGGGTTTTTATATTCTCCTCTCTATCTCATATACTCATCACTCATAAACTAGTTCTTTTTTTTTTTTAAGGAAGCAACTCTAGAGCATTTATTTAAACCACCTCCAGTGACAACATATGTAAACATTTGTGAGAGAGAGAAACAAGGAAAGAATATCCAAAATGCTGAAAGTGTTTAGTTTCCTAATAGACAAGAATGCACTCATTCTAGAAAGCAACACTAAAGACAGGAAAGGAAACACTCCACAGATGTCCCGATCAACAGGAAGAACCTAGAGAACAATGGGAAAACTTTAGAAGTAGTTGGGACTTCAGGAATTCCCTATTCTGATTCCTTCTGAGCAACTGTACCCAAGAATTGAAAGGTGACTTGTACTCCACATAGTTGGTGGTTAGTTTATTGATTAATGAAAGCTGTTGAGCACTTATTATGTGCCAACCGCAAAACCAGGGGCTGAGGACACCAAGAAAAGAAGAACAAAATCATCCCCTTTTGTGAGGGGGACACATATTCAAACCAATAAGTACAGTATGTGTATCAAGTAACGTAGCAGGGTTATGAATAATACCAGGGGAAACAGGAAAGAAAAACCTAATTCTTCAGAGTAAGACCATAGCAAATTTATGAAAAGGCTGGAATTAGAATACATGATTTCTTATTTCTAGTTTAAGGTTAACTTTGTCAGAAACCATTTGGTCTAGAAAGAAAAAAAATCTTACTCAAATTAGATTTTCAAAAAGATATATCATAAGGATACAGAGAACACAACTGCAAAAAAATATAGAAACAATTGCAGAAAATATAGAAACACAATTACAGAAAATATTTTAAAACTATAGGAATTTATCAAACAGCAACCCTGGGGCTATCTACTTTCTCATCTCCACATCTTTTTTTCTGCATTTGCTCCCATCTCTTTCTACAAACCAGCTCTCAGCTCACTTATACACTTTTATACGAACCATATCATGGCTACACTGAAATGAAGGGAAACGTGTAATTCTAGTCCAGTCTGCTACAATTAATGGACTTAGTTTCTACCTGATTCCAAATTCCCTTGAGAGGAAATTTTATTAGTCATATTGGCATCAAGTCCCGACCCTAAAATAATCTGCTGTGGGATGGGAAGGTGAGGCCATTGGAGCTAAGCCCTTTTAGGCTGTGGGTGAGGTGTGGTCTCTCAGAAAGGAGCCCTGTGATGATGACTATCTTGTGCTGAAGGGCTGTTACCACTACTTCCTTGAGAAGTGTATTATGGGAATTAATACGCTAACAAAAAACACTCTGAAACTGCTAAAAAGGAAAGTTCTCTTGTAATATTAAGTTACACAATGTTAGCATACGGTTGTCTTTTAGAAAAAAAATCAAATAATAAAACACCATAATTTAAGAGAGAGATTATATCCATTGATTTTGCCAAAAGATATTGGTTGATATTTTTTGAAAGGTGATCCAAAATAAAAACGAAGGGAACAACAACAAAAATAGCACAAAAAGAGGAGGAAGTTTTGACTCATTTTAATGAAATTTCTCCAACCCCAATTCCTTAGTGTTCATAAAGAATAAGAAAATAATTAAATAAAGATACAAAAGCCCTTGTGCTACTACACTTAATCTTTCATAAATCTATGGAATTACATGATATTGTATTCAGAAAAGACAATGATCTTCAACACAGAAAAAAGTCACTAATGGTGCCTATCCCATATATTGATTTCAACAAAAATCAATCTGTGTGAGCAAGAAAGGGAAAAAAATTTTAAAAGCATATTCAAAATCAAGTGTACTTCATTTTCTTTACCAGGAGTAGTTCGATTGACACTTCTCTAATACTTCAGACTATAAAACATATATTTGAAAATAGTTTGCAGCAGACATAGAGAATGGACTTGAGGACACAGGGAGGGGGAAGGGTAAGCTGGGATGAAGTGAGAGAGTGGCATGGACATATATACACTACCAAATGTAAAATAGATAGCTGGTGGGAAGCAGCCGCATAGCACAGGGAGATCAGCTCAGTGCTTTGTGACCACCTAGAGGGGTGGGATAGGGAGGGTGGGAGGGAGACGCAAGAGGGAGGGAATATGGGGTTACATGTATATGTATAGCTGATTCACTTTGTTATACAGCAGAAACTAACACACCATTGTAAATCAATTATACTCCAATAAAGATGTTTAAAAAATTAATAAAATAAAATAGTTTGCAGCAATAATGAAACCACAGGAGGGCTTATATGTGCAATAAGTAATCTCAGACTAGCAGAGAGAGAATTAGGAATTAGGGATAATCTCATGCTGGGGGAGAGATAACCCTGAAATTTTGTCTTGCCCATAGAGTACGGGAATGAAGTGATAATCACACATATTTTTTTCTTATTTATTCCACCTTTTTCATTTCTATTCATTCATTTTTACAACTAGTAGTAATTGCAAAATAGTTATTACAGCAAAACAAACTGGGTCAAAAGGACACCAAAAAATAAGAACACCAAGGAAAAATTTGTGACAAGACATCATTTAGACGTGTCAAGTTACAAGTTTCAGAAGATTGTCCTGGCAACTCATGAAAGGGAATTCTGGGAAAAACAGAAATTTAAGAACTGGCTGACAAAAAACTCTCTGCCAAAAATGAACTGAAAAGACCAAATAAAAGCTAGAAGAGAGGGAAACCCCTCCAATACTGAACCTAGTGAAGTATTAAAGTCACATGCCACAAACTTAAATGGAATTTTATCAGATACAGCACAATTTGGGCTGAACTGAAAAAAAAATAATGTAACCTGAAACACACCCCTTTCCTTAAGAAAGCATTTTATTTTATGATAAAATAACTGGAGAAAGTCCCAATGAAGCTCACTAATTACTCACCCCCCACCCCAGCTTGGAAAAACAAGAGAAGGGGATGTTACACTTGACATGGGAGAGAAAGGCTCCCCGTTCCCCACCACTGATCAACAGCCTTCCAAGGCCATGGCACCTGAGCATGTGCCCATCCTCTAACCCATAATCCCATCAGAAGGCTGGATTTGTCCCATGATTGTCAAAGATCCATGTTTAACAAGAAAGGCAAGATCTGGGGGTGAGCTGACGTTATTAGAAATAAGAACAAACCAGAAGTGATTTTACACTTAAGAAAATAATTTAAGAAAGTTAAAAAAAAAACAAAACCCACAACCTGTATCAGAACTGAAAATGGCCATAGAAGTAGAAAAATGCAGAGTCAATACTGCAGAAAACCTAATCCACAGGGTGAAATCCTCCACAACACTGAGGGGAACAAAAATGAAAAAAATAAAAATGTTCTATGAGAAGATATGAAAATGAAAGACATAATGGTGATGGAACCTACAATGATTGTTTTTGAAAAAAGAAAAGAACATGACAAATGGAACTGAAAAAAACAGTCCATTAAATAATAGATGAAATCTTGAAGAAAGTGAAAATGTGAATCTTCAGATCAAAAGCGTTCATTATGTGGTAGGCAAAATTGATAAAATACAAAATCCAGAGAGTCTGGTAAAATATTCAAATTTAAGGATACATTAAGGATTCTACAAGCTTCTGCTCATCAGTATGACTTACTAGAAGTCTACATTCACCTACGTTTCCTTGGAAACTTCGCAGAACAAAAAGATACTCATAAGAACAAAAATCAAGCAGGTGCCAAACTTCCCCATGTACAATATTAGATGCCAGAAGACAAAATAACTAACAGCTAGAGATAACTGACAGGGTATGATTCCAGAATTCTATTCTCATTCCTGTTGACATTTATTTAATAAAGCAACAAAAAGACTGAAATATACAAGAAATTAGAAGTTATATATCTGCATTGTTTCCTTTTTATGGAGGAAAAAAAAACTATCTGAAGAAATCTAAGAATGAGTCCAAATATAAAACTAATGATTTTTGAAGCTGATATAAAATTTTTTCTATAATAATTTGCTACATGGAATTGTTAGTTTGGATTTTAAGACAAGAGTCTTGGTAAATTAAATCAGATCTTTAGTATAAATTATGTTGTTTTATATATAAATTGAGAAAAACTTAATTCAGTAGTATCAAATGGCGGGGGAGGGGGTCACTGGGGAGAGGTTGGAAAGAAAAATGAGTTTGTTGCAACTGTGTCTACTTCAGCTTAGTAGACACAGTTGCAACTTCAGCTCACTTCCAGGGAATTTTGATCTTAGTAGACACAGGATGCAACTTCAGCTTACTTCCAGGGAATTTGATCTTCAAAATCTGAATATTTTGGTAGTTGTGCCACAGGTGATTTGCAGCAGGAGATAATTTCCTGGGATGTCTATAGTTTCATGGCTTGAGGGCAACCTCTATTTAAATAATAATAATACGAAGAAGTAGTAGTAGTAATAGTAGCAGCAATAGTAGTGGTAGTAATGGTAATAATGGTGGTAGTAGTAGTAATGGTAGTAGCAGTAATGGTGGTAGTAGCAGTTGAGTAATGGTAGTAGTAGTGGTGGTAGTAGTAGTAATAGTAGTAGTAATGATGGTAGTAATAGAGTAATGGTAGTAGTAGTAGTGGTCATAGTAGTGATAGTAGTAGTAGTAGAGTAATGGTAGTAGTAGTGGTGGTAGTAGTAGTAGTAGCAGTAGTAGTAGTCACACCCTGGTCAGAAAACTCCATGACTTATAGAAGAGTGGCAGTGACCATCTTCCCTCCTGCCCTGTGCCTGCACCACAGCTCTGCTCCCTTTATCATCTAATTATCACAGATACCTCTCACCAGATATGTCTTATTTCTGCCTTACCATCTGATTAAATAAATATATTTACAGTGGCAACCAAGTATTGAACTCACTTTTTTAAAGTAATACGCATGTAAAAAAGGTTATACTCTAAAATGCCAGCATTAAAATAATACACCATATATTATAAAATTCAATGTGAAAATGATCATTTTAATTAAATAAACTGAGGCCCAAATCTCAGAGCATATCAACAAAACTTGAGATGTTGAGGGAGGGAGGGGAAGAAAAGAGGAAATATAAATGTGCTAATTGTCTAAAATTGCATAGAGGAAATTAACATTTTTAATTTCTGAAGTTGACAGGTTGCTAAATACAAGTTTGAGCATGTTACTGAAATCTATAAAAATAGCCTTTATAGAACAACAGTGACATCAAAAGGCTGAGCACCTTCCATTAATAGATGACACAGATCTGTAGCAAAAGGTAGTGTTCCAGTTGTGCTGGGTTACTAGAAGATAAGGCAGGTTATTTCTATACTCCTAAACCTACCTCACGGGAAAACGCATGAAAGACTCGGGGGAGCAATATTTAAATCTCAGAAATATTCATTAATCTGACATAACTGGTGAGAAAATAGAGTCACTTTAACTATAAAAAGAACTAATACTGCTCACAAATCAATATATATACCTATATAAAAGGGATGTGATGTGAAATATTTGCTTGTGGCAAACACCCAGGACAGGGAATGACTTGGACCATCTTCTGTCTCCTCCTGACCACATTTCCCCACCAAAACATAAATATACAGATTACAAAAAAAAATCAAAACTCTGAATTCCAATTCAATTGATTTCAAAGGATTTCAAAGAGAGTTTTCCCCAAACTCTGCCCAAGTAAATCATTAACTTTCAAAGAACGAGAAGTTCTTCTTTGCAATTTCCACAGTAAACTACAAGAGAAAATAATCAGCAGTAGAATAAAAGAGTGGCGTCCTTGAGCCAAATGGCCATTAGAGGAGTCCTCTGTCTCCCAGGAAGGACACTGACTTTGTATCCATGTCCTGCTCAGTCACTGACTGGGAGCAGCTCATAGGAAGCGGGGCTCTATCACAAACATGCAGTAGATTTTGCAGGAGCTAGGGCCCTTAGTGAGTTACACTTCCTATGACTGGAGATCTGTGAATCCATGATCACCAAGCATTTAAGGCTTTGAGGAATAAATAAGTTGCATTAATAAAAATTTAGAATGGTATTTCCAAAAACTTCTTCTGTTAGAAAATTATTTTAAAATACGAGTTTAAGCATCTCTCTCTCTCTCTTTCTCTCTCTCTCTGTCTGTCACACACACACACACAGTCACACACATTGTTCTGACATTATATCAACCACTGAAACATTAGTGCCTGAGGAAGAGTGGAAAGGAAGTGGATCTCATTCTATAACTTTACCATCCATAAAAGGATTATACTAATACAAGTATGTAGATTGCTTGCCCTTACCCTAAGGTTGTTTGAAATCTAAAGGGGAAATGGACCTAACATTTTTTCTAGATGTACTACATATGTTATCTCATACCTCCTCGTAACACTATTCTGATATATGAATAATTATCTCTATTTTCAGAAATGAGGAATTGGATCTCCAATGATTTTTTAAATTGGCTTAACACAGTCATTAGGTTTTGAATCTAGGTCTTTTGGGCACCCTTTAAATTTATTCTACTATACTCCCTTGGAATCATCCCGTTTTAGACTTAGAAGAAATAGAATTCAAATTAAGAAGGAAGTGAAATTTTACTAAGCAATATAATTTACATTTCTAAAAGACATAAGAAAAATTCAGATAAGCATTTTGCTGTAAAAATTCTCAGAGAAAGGAATTCATTATATAAGCTATGAAAAAGAAAATAGATGAAATGTAATATTTAGCAATTATCAACAGGTTACTGATCCCGGAATCCTTATTAACCTGTGTAAAAACAAGAATAAAATCTCCACACCATGGAAATATTAAGAGATTGAATAGGTATACGTGCAATGACTTGACACTAACCACCTGGAGTTACACCAAACTTCACAGGGTAAGGACGCAGTTCTCCACACAACTGCCCTCACTTCAGAAGCCAGCCACAAGCTTGAGAGTTCCCAAGCCACCCACACTTCTGACCAACTGGCTAAACTTTGGGGGGTTTCCACTACCCTCTCAGGTTCAATAATTTTCTAGAGGAACTCACAGAATTCAGAAAAGCAGTATACTTAAAATTACAGTTTTATTATAGCGAAAAGGATACAAATCTGGACCTTCACAAAAAAGAGACACATGCGGGAAGTCTAGGAGGATCCATCCCCACAAAAAAGTGAAGCTTCTAGTGTCACCTCCCCATGGAATCAGGACACATCACTCTCCCAGCACATGACGAGTAACACTACACAAAGAGTATCACTAACCAGAGAATCTCATATGAACATCAATATCCAGAAATTTTATTGGGTTTTCATTGTGTAAGCATAATGATTGAGTCATTGGCCATATACTTAGACTCAATCTCCAATTCTTCCTCCCCTCCCTGGAGGTCAGGCTGATATGATATGGCTCAAAACCCCAACCCTCTAATCACACTGTTGGTCTTTCTGGAGTGGCCAGCTCCTACCCTGAGTCATCTTGTTAGCACAAATTATCTACGGGCTCTCCACAAGTCACATCAATATCATAAACTACCAGGACCCATCACGAATAACAGAGACACTCCTATCACTCAGGAACTTCCATGTCATTAGAGATTGCCTCCCAAGAACAAGGGCCAGCCATGTTTTTTTGTTGTTTTTTTAAATTATACAACAATATGTATATCACTTTACTTGGTATCCAGCAAATATTGTTGTTGTTATTGTTGTTGCTGTTAATATTCATAGGATACTAATTTGAAGGAGAAAGTTTAAAACAGATCTATGATTTCTCTTTTAGCCTCAGAGACAGTTGAGGGATTGACCTTTGTTAAAATCCTCTTTGCACATAAACTCAAGGAATCATAGGCGTATACTAGACCTAAGGTTAATAAGAATTTATCTGAGGTTACTATTTTCCAGACTATACACTTGCACATCATTATTGATACTGTTTATTGAGTAACACATAAAAGTACTGAGATTCTGCTGCACTGGAGAATGGGGGCCAGTCATGTACATTTGAGGAGGATGTCATGTACATCTTCAAGATATAAAAGCTGAAAGGACTCACAGAGCCAAAGACTTTCCTGAGTTGAGGTGGTTCATACTTGGCTTATCTTGTCTCATGTGACCATATTCATCTCAACAATGAAGTAAGGATATCAGAAGACATACCTAGGAATCCCAAGACCTCTGATTTGTTGTTGCCATTACTGCAGGATATGTTGGCCACCACATATCCTGTCCTAATGCTAAGAAAACTTAGACCTGGATAAAACTTATTTTGACTTGTGAATTTAAGAGTCAATTGGGGGCTTCCCTGGTGGCGCAGTGGTTGAGAATCTGCCTGCTACTGCAGGAGACGCGGGTTCGAGCCCTGGTCTGGGAGGATCCCACATGCCGCGGAGCAATTAGGCCCGTGAGCCACAATTACTGAGCCTGCACGTCTGGAGCCTGTGCTCCGCAACAAGAGAGGCCGCGATAGTGAGAGGCCCGCGCACCGCGATGAAGAGTGGCCCCCGCTTGCCGCAACTAGAGAAAGCCCTCGCACAGAAACGAAGACCCAACACAGCCATAAATAAATAAATAAATAAATAAATAAATTTTTTAAAAAAAGAGTCAATTGGAAGCCCAGAGCACTGCTACTGCTCAAGCAGACTGGGCATTACCCTAATATTCTGTGAAACACTGTGAACTAACCTTTTCACGAATGTGAAAATCCTATAGAAATCCTAGACAAGCAAATTCAACAGTTCTATAATGCGTTTAATGGTGAGAAACCATCTCAAATTGGCTCAAACATAAAAAGAAATTTATTAGCCTATATAAATTAAAAGTCTAGAAGTAGTGTGAACTTCAAGTGGAATTCCATCTGTGTCTGTCTTAGTTCTCTGATCTAAATTCCTCTTTTTTTGTACTGGCTGGTTTTGTCTTGGGTACAAAATAGTTGCAGTTGTTCCCAGTATGACATCTTTTCATAAAACCAACAAGAGGAAGGTCGACATCTCTTGAGTAAAAATACCAAATGAAATCCATGGTCTTCACTATACATATGCTTAGATGCTACCCAACTCTGAACAGTCACCAGTCAAAAGGGAGCTATGCACTAATAGTTTAGGTCCAGCCTTCCAGTTCATCACTAAAGCAAACATTGCTGCACTGGGGATAGAATTAAGCTTGTTTGGTTACTTTGTTTGTTTGTTTGTTTCAAGGATAGGGGTGAGAGTAGATATAATAAATAATAGCTCTTTATTTCCTTCCCAAGTTCAGAAACAAATGAAAAATAACACATAAGGGATAGACATATGGAGAGCAAAATGTCAATCCTTTTACTTATATAGACTGAATGGAGAATATGGCTTGGGCTGTGGCCCAATGGGTTTGCTCACATTTCAACCAAAGATCTCTGGAGACCCTCATTAAGGCAAAACCTCTACTACAAAGGTTATCCATGCTGCCTTGCTGAGGGGGAGAATATCTAACAAGAAAGAAAAAGGTTGAGTTGAGAACACTGGATTTCTCCTTCCAACTCACAATCAGCTATTATCTTTTTCCATAGGGAAGACTGAGTGAGGAGTGGAGAGTGTTACTGCACCTGAAATCTCTCCATATGGAAAAATGAAGCCAAGAACTGGAAGATTCTTGACCCTCTTCCCCAGCCATGATGATGATTACCTGGGGTCAGTAAGGGCCTTCTCCTTCAAAACCACATAGCTGTTAAATCTGAAGTCCTGTTAACAATGGGTAAACAGAGAGTTGATGCCAGGGGGTTAACTGGCTCTGTCCACCATAGATAATATATGAGTATATCATGACAGAGACGTCCTGAAAAACATGACAGACACACATTTCTCTCTGCTCCCTCCCCAAACCTGACTGAAATGGCACTTACATAGTTTTAAAAAATAAAATCATTAACCCACAAGGACAAAGAAAATGATAAAGGAAATAAAAGCACTCTAGTGAAGTCAATAAAACTTTGGAGGCATATGGACGAAATAACAGTAACAGAAATCTAAGTGACTTTTTGGAGAGAAGCCAGGATAAATAAGCCAATTTATGTCATAAAACTCTACAAAGACTCAGGAATTAAAGGTTCCCAGAGGAAGGGATATAGGGGTGTGGGTGTAAAGCATAAAACAGAAAGACTGGTAGAAAGTCTGAAGAAAAAGTATTGCTTATATGCCCCTTCTGAGGCTGTGATTAATCATCCCTCACCACAGCCAAAGTGTCGATTTCTGGAGAAACTGTGTCATAGAGCAGAGAAACAGTTGACAACAAGGATGAGATAGAGTATTGCCGAAGAAGGAATAAGTGAAAGTCTGCATGCTGAATTAGGAGAACACCCCTCCAAACCCCATCACTACCCAGACAACTATCTCAGGCTGAAGAGTGTTGAGAAAACTGACCAGCATATTGGGAATACTGGGCATCCCTTTCTAACCACCCGTCAGTAAACACAAGTCAGCAAGCCTTGCCAAAGCAGATAGAGATTCTCATAAGCATTTTGGAAAACTCTTAGACATAAATAGATTGCCTAAGTTATTACATATTTGAGAAAGGCCTCTTTCATTGAAGATATTTTTCCTTCCCCTTTTTTTCAGATTAAGAAAAAAAAAAAAACAACAGTATATGATATTGAGTAGAATGGTAGAATATCATGATTTAGAAAATTTAGCTGAGAAATTCCATAATTGCTCAATGGAAGGACATCACAATCAACAATCTAAGAAATGTTTACAAAAATATAGTAATCCCAATAAATACCATTTAAAAAACATTTGTTCAAATTCAAGTTATTTACAAATAAAAACCAGTGAAAATGGAAATAAAATCTAATTACTTGTCATGATAATGAATGACTATCCTGAAACAACTGTCATCATATACTGAAAGGAAATGTACATATGTACAAGAAAGGAAGAGACACATCATTAACAAGAAATAAAACTATTACATGCAGTTAATATGGTATAAGATAACAATACAATACTCATTCCTGAATAACCAAATAGGATGGTAAAAAAATAAAAATGTATTTCATCACAATATTAACTAACATAAATTATAATTCATAAATCTGAATGAGAATATATATGACATGCTTTGCAAAAACTAGAAAGCTTTATTGGAAGAAAACTGTATTTGACAAAATGTAAAGAAATGACACGTTCCCGGATAGGAAGATTCAGTCATGTATAATACTGGTTCTCTTCTAAAATAATATGAATGTTTAATAAAAACTCAATCAAAATCAAAAGCTCTTTCTTGGACCAAAACATTCAGATGATAAATTGTACTTGGACTATTAATTAGTAAAGAATATCTCAGAATAGTCTCAGAAGAAATATAATGGGGGAACTAGATTTATTAGATATTAAAATATGCACTAATCAATAACTAAAACAGTATACTACAAAAATCAACACATTACATTATATTGAAAAGTTGGGAAAAGTAAAAATTAACCCATACATCAAATTTTTTTTAAATGTTTTGAATTAAAATAATAAGATAATAGTTCTGCATGTTTGGGGAAAAAAATCTATTCAGATGATCACAAAAAATAATAGCTCATCCCTAAACATTTTGGCATGCACTATGTATCATTATATAAAACTTTAACAATATCCAGCATGCCCCAAATAAAATAAAACTAGACATTTAGCCCATAGTGTAGTGGTAAAGTGAAGTGGTAGTCAATAACTTTTGAACTATCTAAGAAAAAAACATATTTCCTTCCCAAAAACCAAGTGAAGTTATATAAAATTTTGAAATTTCTGAATTATAGCCATAAATAAAAATTCAAAGTCTTTAAAAAATCTAGAGGAAAAGTAACAGAAATAGATTAAAATTTAATTATAATTCCTGTTTTACAAATTAAACTCAGGATACAAATAGGCAAAGCAACGAGCAAACAATTATAAAGAATACTATTTTAGTAAACAAATTAAAATGTTTAGCCTCAATCATATTTCAAATGTAAATTGTAAAGTCAGTGAATAATTGTTTACTACATTAGTAAAATTAAATGAGGCATGCTTTGGCAAAAAATATCTTAAACTTGGCACAGTCGGGAGAAGGTCAACATGTCCTCTTTCAAGAATGACACAGAAAAACATGAAGCATTTCATTTTTTTAAAAATGCACTAAGAATACAGAATACAAGTCTCAGTTAATTTAAAAATGATAAAATCGTAATGAAATAGTTCACCAAAACATGAAGTAATTTGGTATTTATTGTAACTGTGAAAAAGATTTCTATTATTAATTCAAATCAATTAAGCATTTACCATTTATTTAGTATGTGTTGGGCATTATTCTAGTGCTACAGAAAATTAAAAGTTGAGCAATAAATACATAGTCTTATGTCTCTAGGAGCATATGATTTTCTGTGAGACTAGAAGTGGGACTGTAAAAATAACAATAAATGTTAATTAGATGGAATTACAATTAATTACAATTAATACATAATGTTAGAAATAACAAAACTAATATATATGCTGTATTAAGAGATTTAAATTTTTAAAAACCCTTTTTATAAAGAAGTTTGGCATTTCATATAATGAGCCATAAACATTTCATAACCATACTCAGTAATACTATTTCTGGAAATGTAGTCTAAGGAAATACATCCAAAAGGAGAAAAAAAAAGCCTAATTAATTAATTTGTTTATTGCAAAGTTATTAAGCAGTAAGAACCTGAAGGGTGTTCTTTGGAAAATTGGTTACATTTAATAGTCATTATGAAGATCACAGCAACCAAGAGGAAAACTGTGAAACATACATATGTATAGAAAACTCGAGATACATAATTTTAGTACTACGTTAAATATGTTTTAAAAGTATAAATGTGGAAAAAGTCTGGAAGGAAATAACAATGTAGAGATGCATATGCTTGGATTAGGGGTGATTTTCATTTATATTCAACATTTTTTAGCTTGCCAAAAATATAGACTTGCCCTGGGCAAACATTCTCTAGAGTTGTTGGATTCTTTAATGATTTTAAGACAATATAAAACAAAGGAGTTTTAGACCCTTTGCTAATAAAAATTTTAGAACCCCAGATTCCCACTGTTTTATTTTCACAGAAGGCCTTTTAGATTTACATCTTAATTTGTTAAGCAGTTAACTGCAGGAGAACCAGGTAGCAGTGAAGATGGTTAACAGAGGGAGGGCCTACAGGCTTTGGCCAGCCCTACTCTTAGTTCCTTGAAATTTGACTCTTGTCTCTCAATCGTTCAAACCTGGACTTGGATTGGGGGGTGGGGGGCTGAACTTCACCGAAGATTAAAGAATCCGAGGCAACGTGGTTTTGTCCAATTACGAAGGAAAGAGGAAGTGGAACACCATATTCGATGTTGTGTACATAGGCAGAGGGAAAGGATAAACATTTTACCTATATTTTGCAAGGCATTCATTCAGAGATTTACCACGAATAACCTGACACCAGACAATAGTATCAACTGCGCTGTGCCCAGAAACAAATCCCCATCCACTTCCTGACTCATTAATTCCAAGAGTGGACACAGTCCTTTCCTTGACAACTACCCAAGCAGCACAACCAAGTGAAATGTCAAAGAAACCTCAATAGTTCACAGTATATTCCTCAAAGTTGCAGGTGTTCCACCTTCAATAACCCACATTAGGCACATTTAGTACAATCTCAACTTCCCTCTCAGGAAAATCATTTTTTTACTTACTCAAGGAAACAGCTGAAATTAAAGCTCAACTGACAATATACTAAACTAAGCACTTAATATCCTGATTGCAGATTTAAGTGACCTTCCTCTTTTTCCAAGGGCAAGAGATAATAAGTTACTTAACTTTGTATAATTAAAAGATCCACCTTGTTGTTTAAAGTCCATACAGTCTCAGATCACAAAGCAAAATCAACTTTACGACAAAAGAGAGCAGTTGGATTCTGATGGATTGGAAGTGGAAAAGCTTATTTCAGATTGAGGTGACTGAGGAAAAAGAACTCAGAAGCTTTATTCTGCTTTGTTGGTTCAGGGAACTATACTTGGTTCAGAGTGACACAGAGTTTAACGGGCCCAAAGAAACGCAGCAGGACATGCAGCTAGAGATTCAGGCAGGTACCTAGTCACAGAAATGTAAAGGTGCTACATGTTAACCTATGTTGTTTGCATTGTACAGGACAGGTGGCTGTTCCCAACTTCCTATTCATTGGAACGCCCAGAGTGCAGGGCTGGGCCTATCAGGCTTCGGGGCATGCCATCAGCTGAGCCAGGGCTGGTTCAGGAATTCAGCTTATGCCATTCCGCGTATGACATTCCCTAACCAGAGACCTGACTTAGAACATGTATGTGACCCAGTTTGGAAAAAGATGCAAGATGCAAGGGTTTCCTGTGGACTTAAGAGGATGAAGTTTTCTTGACCTCAGCAGAGAACCACCGCAAGGTACTCATTCTTTGGTTGTCGTGCATGAGGATGACCACGCAGTATTGCTTCAACCAGTCTGCCACCAGCTGGGAACTCTACTGCTGAAGGATAAAGTCCACACAGATGAGAGCAGAACCAAAGAGAGAGAAACAGTTGGAGAAAATGACTTACACCTGCCCCAAATTTCTTCCTGTCTCTGGACTCTAAGGTACAGGAACCAATAAGCAGAGCAATATTCAAAATATGAAACAACCTGTATGCCATGATATATATATATGCATATATGTAATGTAAATAAAACTCACAATGTGTATCAGTCATAAAATCATTCTAATAACTTCCAAATTGTTTCTTGATTTTTAGGGAGTGTTGTCATGATCTTTTCTTTGATATGCTGCCTCTGACTAAATGATGCATCTGTTTAAGTCATATTTGACCAAAGAAACTTCTTCCAAAAATTCCCCATAAAATTATGTGACATAATCTAAATAGAGAAATATAATTCATTATATTGAATCCTCTCCATGTTTCTGCCAAACTAACAAAAATTATATTCAAAATATGTCTAACTTACATACTCTGTGGTTTTTATATATTAAATGTCTATTACTAATTCATAAAAATTATTTATTGGAATATAATATTTAATTACTTAGCCTTGTTATATTGATTTTTATTAATCTTCAATCCATAAATAAACTTAATATTATTTGAAAAGAATTCAACTCAATAAACTGAAAGAACTTAGATGTTTATTAAATATTTCACTTGTGATATCACTTTTATGTGATTTATCAATGAATGTTACAGTCTTTTATTAGAATTATTTTGTTTCAAATGTTGTAACACATGCCTTTATTTCTAGATCTTATTCTCTTTCCTAGTTTTCTTTCTTTAGTTTATATATTTAATAATTTTGTCATGCATTAAATTAATCAGACAGCTTTAATAAAACAACTTTCTTCTTGTAAAACTAAACAAAGTAGCGAAAGATGTACTATTATTCAAACTCAGATCTCTGGGAAAAAAGTCCACTTTCCAAGTTCTTAATTATTCCCATTGCAAAATTTCTATTACAAGTGACTATTAGAAGCTTCTTAAAATTTCCAAACCACATTTGCTGCTCTAGTGGCACAGGCTGCCAACAGAGTTACAAATAACCCTTCCAATTTTCAGGATGTCAATTCCCGGCAAGTTAGTAAGTCATTTAATTCTCTCTGCTGTGTATCTAATATATGATGATAAAGATAAACTTCATCAAGAAAAGAATTTAATGATGTGTCATTTACATATTCTATTGCCTTACCCAGAAATAAATGAATGTGATAATGTACTGTCAAATTAAAACATCCAGAAATTTTAATAAAAATTCCACTTAAACTCCAAACTTTCTCCTTCATATTACATTGATACAACCACGTGAAAATATATCATGCATATTTTCATGCAGATGTTTTTCATTTAAATTATTTTTCTTGAGCACCAACAATAAAGATTGATAAGTTATTCCAGATGATATTCCTTCTAATTCCATAATCAATGAAAACCACAAAATTATCCTGTCTTTAACTTTACTAAGTTAATCATTAATCACTTTTATGTGAAACAACTGAAGCCTCATCAATGATAATTGAAATTCTCCAGTCTTGTGCATATTTTTCAAACAATGTGGCAAAGTTCCAAATATGTTTCCAAAAGTGATTACATGTTTCCTCCCAAGTGGAGCCATAAATCTGGATTACAAAAATAGGCACATATTAGTATTATTATTTGTGAAATGCTATTAATATTTTATAACTAGACATGTTTGAATATTTTTAATACAAAATAGATAAAGTTCTGATGATACTTTCTAAATTTTAATTTACTTTATTGATACTCTTTGAAAAAATACTTTCGGCAGTTTATATCATTTCAAATGTTTTATTATGTGACGCTTGATGTGAAATTATATGACACTGAACTGATGATTAATGATTTACCCCTTTGATGTTTGCAAATTTTCTCCATTTGAGCCATGAGCTTTAATAAAACATGATTAACGTTCTGATGAAATACATGTGTTTAGCACTTTCAACCTTTATTGACAGAAAATTTAGCTTTTTTTTTTAACATTTTTATTGGAGTATAATTGCTTTACAATGGTGTGTTAGTTTCTGCTTTATAACAAAGTGAATCAGTTATACATATACATATATCCCCATATCTCTTCCCTCTTGCGTTTCCCTCCCTCCCACCCTCCCTATCCCACCCTTCTAGCTGGTCACAAAGCACGGAGCTGATCTCCCTGAGCTATGCAGCTGCTTCCCACTAGCTATCTATTTTACATTTGGGAGTGTATATATGTCCATATATACACTACCACTCTCTCACTTTGTCCCTGCTTACGCTTCCCCCTCCCCTGTCCTCAAGTCCATTCTCTAGTAGGTCTGCGTTTTTATTCCCATCTTGCCCCTAGATTCTTCATGACCATATATTTTTTTTTTTTTTTTTAGATTCCATATATATATGTTAGCATACGGTATTTGTTTTTCTCTTTCTGACTTACTTCACTCTGTATGACAGACTCTAGGTCCATCCACCTCACTACAAATAACTCAATTTCGTTTCTTTTTATGGCTGAGTAATATTCCATTGTATATATGTGTCACATCTTCTTTCTCCATTCATCTGTCAATGGACACTTAGGTTGCTTCCATGTCCTGGCTATTGTAAATAGAGCTGCAGTGAACATTGTGGTATATGACTCTTTTTGAATTTATGGTTTTCTCAGGGTATATGCCCAGTAGTGGGATTAATTTAGCATTTTTTAATGCTCAGAAGCAATGATACGCTACTTGTACATTTTGTTGAAATAATCAAGTTGTATTTTATTCAAGAAATACAAATGGTTTGTTTTCTTTTGTATTAATTCTTGGACATTATCAAAATACATTCTGGACTTTTTTGATTTTTTCCCTAACATCAGAAGATGTCCCAGGAGGCAGTTTATTATTTCATTTCATAAAGTCTTTCCTGTGTTCCTACAAATTTTAGAGATTCATGTTTATAACACCTGTTGCTACACAAACTCTCACCATCCCAATAGATTCTTACAGTAAGAGATACCTGTATTTCAAAGCAATAATGATTAATTACTTAAAAGACAGTGACAAAATGCTGATTCTCCTAAAACATAGAATACTTTTTAGAGAATGCACGTTACATGATACTGATCTATTTAGTAGTCGGAACTGCAAATGTTTTGGATCTCACTATAAGAAGAGAACTATTTACCAATCAATATTGTGAAATCAATACATATTGTCACATCCTATGACAATTAACTTGGATTAACAAATTTGTTGTAGTTTGATTTTATCAGTGGCCTCACTACTTCACCATTCTCTGCATCTATGTGTTTTTGCCATGTAACTGTGTAGTGCCATCCCATTCTGTCTCTGGGCTCCACCAAGTGACTTGCTTAGGCAATGTGATATTAGTAAGTGTGATGCAAGCAGAGGTTTGAAAGTATGTGTGCGATAGGCATGCATTTGCTCCTCTGTCTTTACCATGAGAACAAACTGAGGCTAACCTTTTAGAGGATGGCCTATGCGTGGAACAGAGCTGAGTCACTCCAGTTGTGCAAGCCAGGGACATCCCTGAGAGATGTGGTAAAGCCAGGCAACGTCAGAAAGACCCTGTCTGACAGACAGCTGACAGCAGCTACATGAACATACCCAGCTGAGATCACCTGAGCAGATGAGATCATCTAAATCTTAGAAAATCACAAGCTAAATGAATTGTATTGTTGCACACCACTGAGCTTTTGTGGCCATAGATGGCAGATGTAAGTTTTATAGCTAATTTCTATTTAATTAATTTTACTACTTACTGCCATTACTATTATAGTTTTTAGCAACCAATGAAAACACACTTTAAGTTTTAAAAAACTAGTATAACTATCCTGGTGTGAATTAGCTAAATATCAGCCAAGCAGTGAGTCTCAGCATTTAGCACTGCTTGGATGGGTTTTCTGTTACCTAGAGCCAAAGACAACATAAATGACGCAATTTGTGCTTTCATCCTGGAAACAACAGGAAAGCACTGAGTGATGGCAACACTTCAAAGTCCCACAACTATAATGGCCAATAATTTGTCTACATTTTCTGCACATCTGCTTGACCCAGAAGCCAATTTTCCAATTTGAATATAAATATCTCACCGTCTTGCTTTCTCTTCTGAGACAAGAAAGATCACATGACTTTTAACAGTTTAGAGTAGTCATAATCACTGAGATCAACATTTAACAACATCATATGAGGCCAGTAGAAACTCCAGATAAAACTTAACTTTTATAAGTTTGATAGTTACTGAATTAAAAATATTGGAGAGAAGATGTTGCACCTTAAGAGACTTTAAAAAACTATTATCTAGTAAATTGAAAATCAACATCTGTTCTGCATTTCTACACCTTTTAAGAGGAAAGAAACCTGATAAATATTATCTCAATTTTAGGAAAATAATCTGGGAAACAATTCACTCTGAAATATGACTTGTTTTAATGAAATGACAGCTAACACGGTGACTTCATCATCAGAATGAGGAAAAATAGCTTTTAAAATGTTGCACTTAAAATTAAAACGACACCAATTATCTTTTATCCAACTGGCAAATATTTACAATAATGATAAACCTAGCTGGAGAGGGTAGCAAATGGCTACAAAAGTTTTGGAAAACAACTTAACAATGTGAATTACAAGGCTTAAAAATGTCCATTTTTTTGCCCAAATATAGATTGTATACTTTAGTGTTACTATGAAATACCACCCCAAGATTTAGCTATGTAAAATGACAACCATTTATTAGCCTATTAACTGGATAGTTCTGGTCATGCTGGGCTCACTCTGTGCATATGCCTCAGGAGCCACTCAGGGAAGCATCTCTGCTTCTGCAATTGACTGACAATTGGCTGGAGCAACAGTGGCAAATGGGTTACGTGTCTCTCATGGATCAGGAGCTCGGTTAATGGCAGCTAGGATTCGATGAATCAGAACATAAGCTGCAAGGCCCCTTAAGACCGAGGCTAGGAACAGGCATGATAGTCACTTCTGCTGCATTTTATTGGCCAAAGCAAGTCACAAGTTCTGATTCAAGTAGTGGGGAACGGATTTCACTTCTTGATGGAAGAAGCTGTAAAATCACCCTGCAAAGGGGCAGGGGTGAGGGAGGCATTGAGAATTGTGGCCAATTTTGCAAACTACCACATAGACTCTGACAATATCTTCTAAGCAATTATCAAAAATATGGGGACTAGGGGCACTCAATGTACAAAGATGGTTATAGAGGTAAAATTAGAGGAAACAGCATTTCCAACCCTTGAGGAAAATGATTATATACATTATGAAAAGTTTACTTTGTGGAATAATATGCAGATAATATTAAAAATATAAGGCATGGATACTTGTAAATTTGAAAAACAAAGCAGAACTGAATGAAAGTAATGTGATTACAGTTAAATCAAACACTGAGGGGAAATACATCAAACTGTGCACAGTAACGTGTTTAGGGAGTAAGATTATAGATTTTTAATTAGCTTATATTCCTGAATTTCATTATTCTCTACACTGAGCAAGTATAGCCTCCAGGATATTGGACACAAAGTGATCACATGATAATACCCCCTCCACTATTCTTTTAGAAGATATTTTTAAGATGATACATGGAAAGTAACATCACACTTTTGAGTTGGGGAGGGATTTTTTTGAAGTCTTCCCCAAGTAAGAAGTGACCCACATGACTCAGAACACCAAATCCATCATGAGACTGAAGCAACCAGAGAGAACACAGGTGAAGACATAGTGCGTTATGGGTAGGAAGGCAGAGAAGTTCATTAAACAAGAACCACAGCGTTCATTGAACATATAAGCAAGACCTCATTGCTATTAGCTGATGCTCCAAGTTCTACTTTGAAGGAGTACATAAGTAAAGATTAAGAAACTTTTGTCATCAGTAACTAGGGACCTGAAGCCAAAGCACTCATTCAGCTCAGCTCAAATTACACGAATTAGTAGCAGAGAAAGGATCAGAGGAACAGAAAAGTAAGCCTTTAACTACTCCAGCTAAGAATTATAAAGCTACATAGTGGGAATGATAATAATTCTTTATATATGCTTCATAACTTGTTGAATACAAACATATATATAAATAGTACATAGAGTCCGTAATCACAGTCACATTCAATAAGTTATGAACTTCTGAGGACAAAAAGTGTTCCTACCCTAGTAGAGCTGTAGCTTTGCTACCGTGTACCCATTACAGTACATTGTTAGACTCTGAGCAAGACTTTTTTTCTTCCCTAAACTACATGCTCTATACATGTTTAGGATGATGGTCTTATCAAGATTTCTTGTAGCATCAAACTTCTATGATTTGATGATTTTGCATTGAATGGTGGCTCACTAAATATTGGGTCCTATAGAGACATCTCATTTACTGCTTGGCTTGCTTAAATTAAGTTCTAGGATATAAAGAGGTAAGCACCTCTTCCTAGGGAATTTTGTCTCATTCTGACAGGAGTTGTCAAGTGCTTTTAGGTAGTTCTAGAAACAGGTAAACATAACATTAGGCTCTAGGCCAGAATTAATTTAATTTAATCATTACATAATGCTGCCTTTGTAGTGAGTTCTCCCTCATTGACTTCCCCTTAGGTCCCTGGACCAGAAACTGACAGCTCCTACTTTGCAACTGGACAGGTATTTTTTAACAAATGGCATTGATCTTGATACTTTGCAATTCCAGATAACTATAGTTATTGTGACAAACTAATCCATCCTAATCTTTAGCCTTTCCAACAGTGTGACACAAATAGTTAAGAACATTAGAATCATACCGGTTTGTGGTATTTTGTTATGGCAATGATAGGAAACTAATACACATAGTAAAAATGATAATATAGTTGTGGGTTACTGAAGTGCATATGTATCCTCTATCTTTCTGCCTATATTTTCTGTTTAGGCCTTTGGAATGGACTGGGCCAAATTCTGAGATCACATAGAGTAATATTTCCTCCTGAGGCAATGTATTAGAAAGGGTTGTTTATATTTTATTACCCTGAATGTATTTTATTTATGGGAAAAAACACTTAAGGAAGAGTGACAGAAAAATAATAAAACTCTTTAGAATTCAGAGAGACACAAAACAAACTAAAAATCTTCTCAGGAAATGAAAATAGCTAAGAGCAACAAGACTTCAAATATACATCATGATGGACAAAGGAGATATTTTAAAATGAAAAAAATAAAACAAGCAAACAGGAGAAAGGAGAACACTGTTTCCAGTTCTGCTTTATGTTTTGATCATATCCAGTCTTATAATAATTCATTTTTTATCAGATAGACTTTTAAAAATAGACATATTTTATCAAATACATGAAACACCTTTAGTCGTTGAACATTTTTAAAGGTTTTTACATAGTTAACTTGATAAATTACACTACTTCTAAATGAAAATTTGGCCAATTCATTTTTATGCTACTTGAAATAAAGAAGATTGAAATATTGACCTTTTCTTACTGCAACAATTTTAGTGATTGTTTTTTATGTTCCAAGGAGGAATTTTTTGTTTGCTATGAAATGTTTACTTAACAAGAAAACTAATATAATTGTTTTTTTAAGAAGTGTTTAGAAGAACACCAAATCTCAAGTTTATCAATTAGGTAAAGAACAAAATCTGAATAGAAAAAAAGGAATCTTAAATGATTTATTTGGTAAATTTTAACAATCACGCTGTCCAAGTAGTTATATAGGACTTATATGATAGAAGAGGAAAACCATATTTTGATAATACAGTAGAAATAGAACAAAAGCATTTATAGAAGTTTAAATTCAATTTCTGATCTTTCCCACAAAATATCTAATTCAAAACCCTACATATTTAAGAACACAACTATTTTTCTCATCCAAACCCCATTTTTTCATTTTACAGATTCTTCTTGCAGGCCATAAGTCAGTATATTAGGTTCCCAAATAGCCTCTAAAATCAGTACAAGCAGCACTAAAATGTTGGATTCTATTTAGTCTTTAAAACATATTGTGCCTTCTTTCTTTTAATAGCAACCTACAAAAATTTTGATTCTTAGTTAATATGACTACATGTAAATTAAGGTATGATCATACAATTCAAGTTAACAGTTTATACTTCTTATGTATTTCACAGATCACAGCACAAATACATTTTCTTTGTCATAAAATCAATTCACAACTAAAAGTATATGTTGACATTACTATTTGTAAGCCAGAGAGTATGGTTATCTTTAGTAAAAATATTCTTAAATGTTTTATCAGAAGTCAAAAATTCAACATAGCTTATAATGGAAATTTTAATTTGCAGTCTTCATTGGAATACTGAAACATTATATTCTATTTAATTTCTGTACAAACCAGATTTTCTTACTTTATGTATGTTCACATCAGGCACAGATGAAGGAAAGAATATGTGAAAGAGAAGGAGAAGAACAAAGGTGAGAGGAGGGTCTGATCACTGAAAATCTTTGACACCATACAAAATGCATGGGAGTTTGATTTTGTAGGCATTGGGAAGCCATTGAAGGGTTTTACGTAGCGGAATAGCTTGACATATTTATAGTCTAGTAAACTCACTCTAGAAGCAATAAGGATGGTAGAATAAAGAAGAATGACCCTCAAATCAGGAAAAAAGTTACGCGAGGTATGAGGAAGTTTTAAACTATGATAGTGGTAAGTAAATAAGATGATTATGGATCCACTCTGGGATTTAAGAGTAAGAAGTAGACACTTAGTCACTCTTTCTGACTTAATGGCTAGTTGGAAATGCTGACATAAGAAATACAAAAGTCAGAAGTGGTGTCAGGGTGAGAGGTGGAGACAAAGAGTTCAATTTGGCAAGACAGGACTGCCTGTGTCTGTAAGGAGCCAGCTAGAAGTGTCCTGTAATTTGAAACTTAGCAGTGTAGAAGTTGAAGATGGAAACCTAGATTTCATGATTACAGCTGATGAAAGACGGATGTTGGTTAGGACAGTTGTATAATTGCGAACATGTCGAAAACAATAGCCTGAATAATAGAAATCCTTGGAGAGTGGAGAAAATAAGAAAGAGAGAAACCAACAGAAGAGTCTGAGAAGAAATAGTTAGAAAGGTTAGAAGAGAAACAGGGCAGAGTAACATTTTTGAAGCCAAGGAAAAAGGAAGGGTCAAGAGGAGAAGAGTGGCCCATACCACCAAATACAGAGAGGTCAGACATGATGAGGACTTAACGGAATTCAATGAACCAATTCTCCATGTTTTAATATCATAACGGCTTCTGATACATTAAGTATCTTGACAGTTATTCAGGCAGAAATATTTTTATTTCTGTTTCAAAGAATAGCAGACAGGATTTTAATCCCAATGTAAAGTCCTTTTTGACTAATCATTATGCTCTTTTTCTCCAGCTTTCTGACAATCTTTAACAGAAACAGAGGTCCTGGACACTTTTTTTAGTATACATACACAAAATAAAAACAAATATAAACAAATACGTTTGTTTATATATAAACAAAATATTTACCTTCCATTTATTAGGCATTCACAGAATATCCAAATGTGCATTATGGCCTTGCTAATCTTACGGTTTTGCTTCACTAATTAGAGATGCTTACCCGAGTGTCAGCAATGAGTGAAAGCTACGGGGCAACTGTGGTGAAGCCTTCCATGGGCTTTCTGAGACTCCTGGAGGTGAACTGACATGGAAAGTAAAGTGATCATTCTTATACTGGGAATTAAAAACAGAAACCCAGCAGTAAGGGCAGGGGCAGGAAGAGAGGACATAGAGAAACTGAGAAACAGGTCACCAAGGCCATGCTAGTCAGAGGAGAGAGGGACAGAAATGTCAGGTAGAGAAACCACTGAGGCCCAGGGTAAGCTGGAGAAGGAGCCAGAATGCTTGATCTACTCCTGAGAAGATTCCATTTCCAGGCCTTAAAAATTCGTATAAGAATCTCACTTTTACTTTTAGGTAACTTGAGTGAATCTGTTCCTTGAAACCAAACCTTAAAGATAAAAGCTATCGTGAAAGTTGACAGGTAGGGAAGAGAAGTGTCAGCTCAGGAAAGAGAAAGCGAACAAGTGAACAAACAAACAAAATAATAGAGGAAAGCTTTCTGGAGAAGGTAATATTCAAACTAAGCTGGTCCACCTGACAAATTGGTTGTGCCAATATGTCTGTCTTTCAGATCAGAGTTGGAGAGTCTTGAGGTCAGGCCTATGGTCTCCAATGAACAGTATGTTGCATCCATGAGCTCGATAAATATCTCTACATTGAATAGAGAATATGGAAGCATGAGAAATTGGCACAGAAATTTCACTTCAGAACAGCTCAATATAAAAATAAGTAGTTTGATTATAAAGACAATTTAAGAAACCACTAATAAAGATGTCTCCCCATATTTCTTTAGTTCTGGGGTTAAAAAACCATTTTTACATAAGTGCTCCAACATCTATCTGAATGTTGCTGTAACCAGCATTTTATTCCACTGAAGACCAAAGGAATAAAAATGGCCACCAAACCTTTTTAAACATGTATTTTATTAATGTTGTATTCTTGTATCCCAGATGTTAAGATCAACCCAATAAGTGTGAAACCCTTAGTCTTACTAAACCAAATTAATTTTTGAATTCCATGTTTCTTGTAAGCTCATATGCAACTACTAAAAAGATTTCAAAAGCTAAGTAAAATAACTTCATATACAGGAATACTTAGAGTGGTAATATTTCAAGTTCCTGACTGGTAATGGTGTCACTATTGAGAGAAATGAGAATATCTCACAAAGGATTCTAAATATATTGTGTCACATTCAATGCACAGAAGTGTCTCACTCTTCCTCATGATTCCTTAGCCAACAACCTCATCCCCAGATATCATGGCATAAGGGAGAAGTGACGTTGGCTCAATTTAGATTTATGTGCTGCATCTTCAGGAACAGACAAACCTGCATAATAAACAGCATATGTTGTACTTGACCAAGCATGTGGATTCTGTCATATTAAAAGCAAATGTTCAACTAACAAAATTAATATTAATGTGTTTTGCAAAATCAAAGTCAGGAGCTACTTTTGGAGGAGCTGAATAATTACAGACCCTACTGTAGGCCAAATCTCATTTATTTCACATGATAAAAAAGAACTGGTGGTCTCCAGTATTGAATCTCACAGGTCTAATACTCAAAACTAAGTTTTATATTCTTCATATAGAAAGTTTCTCTGTGATAAAAATGTTTTATAAAAATGGCAATTATAGTCTTTGACAAGAAAAATAGAATTGTATAGAAGATAACCACCACTGTTGCAAAATTCTCCCAAGTCATCTTCACAGTTATTCTGTGTTCTAGTTCCTCCACTTCATTTTGGAATTCTCAACTGCAAAGATCATAATAAGCAGTAATAAGCCAGGAAAGAAATTCCCTTTAAGGACAAGAGACAGGGCAATTGATTTCGATTTTGCCCAAATCTTTGCACTGGAGACACCCTTATAATTACTTAAAACTCCTACAATTTAACACTGAATGTTTAAAAATTATTCTACAGGTATCCCAGGAAGCTAGTTTTCCTGAAATCCCATATTCTGACCCACTTTTGATTTCTGGAATCACATTTACTCATATATTCATATACTATATGCATACTTTTCCATATTTACTGCCCCTCTTCTTGGGTCTGTCTTTCTGTATCTCATTCTGTCCACTATGACAAACAACAGTTATCAAGGCTCCACTCTCCCCACAGATGGAACATGGAAGTCTTTTTTACTTTGAATTACACAACTCCTTCCTACATGGGCTTACATACAACCTGCATAGAACCAAGTGTTCCACTGTCAATATTTCTCTGAAGTAGTCAGAAATAAATCTGTCCATTTAATATTAATGTGCACTCTTATCTTTAAAAAATCAGAATGAAGTGCCTTGGGGTTCTGTTGCTTTATCTGAGAGTTTTTCAAACATATCCTGTGGCTTTCCCCATTATTAAACCACACAGACAAATCCCATCTCAGTGACTCAAAGTTCTGTATATCTGACCTCATGTAAGCACGAAGGGTAAAAAAGAGGCAAACTGAGAAAGTACTGAAAGGCTTCTATGTTTAGTTGTTTGCAAAGAAACAAAAAGGAGGCCACTAGCCAAAAGGCCTTGTTGCTTTTAATCATTCCATAATATTGAACGATTTTTTTAAAAATGTGATTTGCTAAAGATTTTAAAACCCTGAAACATTGTCTGCTGCTGAGGTCCGGTGTCAAAAGTCATTACTGAAAATGATGCTCCCTTGGTTTTTAAAAATAAATTATTGTTTTCTCAAATATTAAAAAAGTGCTTTCTACAAAATAACTCATAGGAATAAAGAAAAGTATGGGGAAATAAAGATAACCTATGATCCTTTACCCAGATATAACAGTTGTGAATTTGTTTATTTATATACTTTTACAATATGTATGTGTGCATGCATATATATTATCAAAAGATAGACTGAGGGCATATTAAAATTTTTATTTGAGGAAAAATTGATTCAAATTGGGCAGCATCCAATCTAGCAGATAAGAAAGGAGCTCTGAGGACCTGTAAAAAATGAAAGACAGAAAGGCAGGGGAACAAGGAAGCTATACCAGGCAAAAAAGCAGGTTGGTTATTGCAAAGTTCCTTTCCTTTGCAGGATGGCAGGAGTCTATCAGCAGATGACCTAACTAGTACTGATTAAGTGATTCCTGATCACCTGGTTTAAGATTTCATTTCTAGGAGAGCCAAAACTATAGTTAAGTCTCAGTTTGGTGATGTGGGGCTTAGCATACACAACTCCGCTTGGGGCCTGTTGTATGTCTGTTACAGAAAAAGGATCATGTAGTTGCATAACCAGCTTTTTACACTTGTCAACAAATATATCATGAGACTCTTTCACCACTAATAAGTGCATTTGTACAGTATTCCACTGTATGCCTGTTGCACAATTTTTAAATTGGCAATTAAGACGTTTTTAATTTTTCCCTATTGAAGACAGTGTCTTAATGACTATAACTGAAAATATATCTTGGCACAAAAATCTCAATGCTTCCTTAGGATATATTTTTAGAAATAAAGTTGCTGAGTCAAACAGCAAGCGTATTTTAAAATCTGAATCATGTTTCCAGGTGCCTTCCAAACTGCAGTAGATGGATGTGCTCCCTTGCCCTATCTATCTCTCATTAGTTGTTCATAGAGGCAACAAACACTGCATGCTTCCTATGTCCTGGGACATGTACTAGGTGCAAGACAAGGATACGTGGAAGGAATAAAACATGGTTCCAGCCAAGTTCTCCCAGAGTTTATAGCTTAGTAATAGGATATACACAAAATTTAAATGCAATGTTATAAATGACAGAGTTTGAGCGATATGTATAATCCTACTTAATCAAGGAGGATAAATAATATTCATTAAACATGAGTTAGGTGCTTTCACCTACTACCTCATCTTCTACTACAAACATTATAAGAGATGGGTCTTATTATCTTCATTCTACATAGGAAAAATCTAAGACCTAGAGAATTTAAGCAACTTTTACTGGCTTAGCTGCTCTAGTCTCAGCTCCATAACCCTCTAGGTTTGTGATCCGGGACAAGTGAAGTTTTCTAAAACTCAGTTTTCTTATCTGCAACATGAGGATAAAATGAAGTTCAGGACTGTAAAGGACTGAATTAAATGTGAATTCTTGGAATGCATGCAGTGCAGTGCTTAGCACATAGCAGGCGCTCGAGAAACATTATTACCCTAATATCACCACTGCCTCTACTAATACCTCTATCAAAGAAGAGCAACTCTGCTCATAATCCTTTTCTTAATCAAAAGATTTCTTCAATGTTCAACCTAAATCTTCTCAGTGCCCTTTAGTGACATCTGGCAACATAAACTTCTCTTCTTTAAGTAATTGAAGTATCTCTAAGATTGTCTTCCTGTTTATTATTTACTGATTCTTTAGTTATTTTTATGAAAATAAGGATTAACACAGTCCTGCACTTGGTTTTGAGCATCTGAAGAAGTTATTATAAATTCAGTTTCTAAAACAATTTAAAATACATTTTTTAAAATGGTTTGGCAGCAGGAGCAATTAACTCATGGCATTATCTAAGGGCAGGAAGAACAGACTGCAGGTGATTCAAGTAAGTTACAGGTGTAGAGTTTTGAGGTAAGAAAACATCTTTTAGCTACTTCAATTTTAGAATTTCTCATTTATGTAAAATACATAAAAATTCATAAGTGATATATTCTGAGCCTCTCAAGTAATCTATTAAACCAGATCATTTTTTCCATTAATTGTTCCAGAAATTACTTATCGTCCAAGGCATAGCTGGCATTTGTTTCTCTTATTTTCATTTTCATAGTGTTTCTACACTTTTGCTTATTTTTGTTAGAAAGATTTGGTTGAGAGAGACAGAGAGAGAGAAGTTTTAATTTGTCTTTATGCTTCCAGTATTCTTATTAATCAGTTAACTCTATTAACTGATTTGGGGTTTGGAGCATGGATAAAATAGCCCTCAAAGTGAAACTATTTCAAGCATTTCACCAAAAACATAGAGATGCTCCTCATTAAACATGGAAAGATGCAGATAAATTATCTACCTATAAATGCTCAAGTAAGCAGCAATGATGAATCTAAAAAGGTTAATATTAATATCTTGAAAATTTACTATTCTAAGCATCTGCCTTACTCTTTGTCACTTACCTAAAATTAGCTCTGCGGGATATTTCTTTAGTAGGCTCACTAATTGTTGTTATCAGTTGCTTTAATTTCAAGTTTTAGGGTGAAAAGGATTTGTGGAATATTTGTCCCAAATTCCAATATAATTTTGCTTTTGTTTTCAATGACTTAAAAACTGTGGCTCACTAAGCTTTAATGATTACTATAGCAAAGAAATTCATTTAAATCATCTCAACAAAGAATTACTCTTAATGCAATATTATTATATTGAGAATTTGTGGGATGCCATGAAAAGGAAAGAAGCATTCTACCATACTAGGAAATATATACAAATCACTTGCAATTAATGTAATTCATGTAATAAAAAATAATATTGCTTTCATCTGTTACAAAAATCTTTATTAGCATGAATATTGGATTTATAAAGCCATTAATAAATTCAGATTGCTAAACAGCAATACAAACTTACTCCTAAAAATGAAATACTCACTTTTCTTTCTCCTGCGTGAAGTACACTTTAGAAAGCCTCTCTGACCTAAAGAGAACCATATTATCTAATTGTAGCGAACATTTTTTTCCCTAGAAATGGAACATCAACCTTGCAAATGCAGTGTCAATGAATTTACTATTGCATGAGTTTGAAGGCCAGAGAGCTTCAACTGAATGGAAAAAAAGAAAGATTTATTTTCTCTAAGTGTCATATAGCCCTTCAATGACTTCAAAGTCAGACTCATTTCCAGTCCTCTAAGACATAAAATGCAGTACTCATGTCAAGTGAATTTTCTAGTGGGTTATTTATTTCCATCTGTCTTATATTTGTGGGCAGGTTGAGCACAAGATCTGAGCCTGCTACAGAGAGAGATGAAAGACTACTCTAAAGAAAGAGTTGAGTTTAAATAAGAAAATAAGAGTCAACATTAGCAAATTAAACTGAAAAGCTTGGGGAATGTCTATCATACAGGCAATTTCATGTGCAAATTTTAATTTGCAAGTATGGAAATTTGACCATCTCCACTATATACAATATAGCTAGAAATGATCATTTGTGTAAACAAAAATGATGTGTGTGTATTTCCTAAGTAGCACAGTTCAATTTTATCTGTTGAAATTTTCTTTGTTCCTATAAAACTAAGTTTCAGTTTCCCAACTTCTCTTTCAGTGAACTCTAACCATTTTTAGCACTCTTATTTACCTTTCCTATGAAACTTCATTTTTCATTAAAGTTTATGCCAATAATTAAGCAGAAAAATAATCTGGCGGTGTTGTTGGATAGAGCTTCTTGACTCATCATCACACATTAAACCTGTGCCTAATTTAGGCTGGTGTTAACTGCAGATTTATGCCCTTTGAACGTTTTAAATAAGTGAATGCTTTATTTCTCTAATGCAAACACTGTTGTTTGTTCAGACCCTTAAAAAATATTTAAGTTACTCTGATGTCCTTAGGTAAAAATAACTTAACTTAGAAAATGAGACCAGCCTAATTAAATCAGGTGCTATGTAGCTTTCTACCTGCTCATCATTATAGATAAAAACCAATATTGTTTACTGAAAAGAAAATACATACAACTTTAATCAGTCTTTTGAGATGGTTAAAATATTAAAAATGTGATGTGTTTAAAATCAGATAATCTACCTCTCATGATTTAGGAACAATTGTTAGGGCATGAGATACAGTTTTAGGGGATCAGGATTTGCAAACAGGAGCTTTCAGCTTTCTCCTAGCTTAACCTATATTAAACAGTCTTTACTGTGAACAGCTTTGGTTTCTTATTTAAGTGGTCTACTCCAACGTTTACTGAAAAAAATCCCAGGTGAGCTTTTCCAAATAGAAAACGTTTTATAAAATTGATCTTAAAAAAAAAATCATTAACTCCAAATCTCACTGGCTTAGCACAACAGTATATGTCACTTCATACCCTAATATATATCTGACTTGGATTAACAAAGGTTTCTCCCCTGCAAGTGTTTTTAGGGACCTGGGCTGATGGAGACTTCAGTATCCGGTGATGCTGCGTCTTGTGATGCTTCGGCATTGGCCACAGCAAAGGAAGAGAGAGCTGAGAAAACCCAAAGCTGCGCATAAGAGAAGTACTTCATTTCTGTTCACAGTTCATTGGCAAGTTATGGCCCCAACGTAAACTTCAAGGGATACTAAGAAATTTTCAAGCAAAGGGAAAAGAGTCAACTATGGTGAAGACTAGTAATCTCAATCACTTTCTATTCTCTAAATGTTCAGTTCCTTCTTCCCACACGTAACACCTATTCAGCAACTCAAATGGAGACAGCCGGAATCTCATTCAATCAGTGCCAGAATCTCAAAGTCCAGCGTATCTAGGGAAAGTTCAGTAGTCCTTACCAAGCCTAGATGTGGCTTCTCTTGGTCTGGAGACCTATGAATTTAAAAGCAGAATTTTCCTGTCCCTACACACACACACACACACACACACACACACACACACACACGCACATGCGCGCACGCACACACATATTCTCTCTTTCTCTCTCATTCTCAATAAACAAAGGAGTGACAGGACCAGGATAATTACAATAATACACTCACTTTTAGAAAGAAGACAATCAGACACAATCAGCAGCCCATATAAATCCTGAAGTCCTGCTGAGCACACTTATGGAAGGCTCCCTACCTGCGTGTGTCTTCAGTATCCACCCTGTGGCAGTTCCTTTTTTTCCCATTCCCTTCTTTGACTGTATCTGGAAATAAGTCTCAGGGCTGCACAGCTTCTTCAGGCTCCTTCTTGTTCACATAAGGTTGTGAGCACAAAGGCCATTTTCAGCGTCTACAGTCAAAGGCCCCTTCAGTCCAGGCTTGTGGTTTCTTTGGCAGTACATTTCTCTCAAATACTTAAGAGGCTTCTTCTCTATTTGTTTCCAGTCAGCTCCACATGCCAGTAACCACACCCACACTTTTAAATACCTAGTTCTCAAATCTCCAGTAGCTCTTTGTTTTCTCAACCTCCGGTCTTTTTCTCTCAATTTGATGGTGGCTAACTGAAGCTTATCTGTAATAACAGGCGAGAAGACCTGATTTTTAAAACTTTCTCTGCCTTAAGTACTATAATCAACTGAAAGGTCTTGTTGAATGTTTGCTACTTAAAGCCTCTGTAAAATTCCTTTGAGTGTAGTTTGGGTCTAGAAGCAGTTGGCTTTTCCAATACTATGTGACTCCATATTTCTAGACCCTCATTATATCTTCATTTCTGCTTGCGAACCAGCCAATTCTTTCCTGAGTTCATCTTTATTTTTGTAATACCTTGTCAAGCATAGCCAATGACAGTTAGCATACACTGTTATGGTTCTGTTTTCTACATCTTACCTAGGAGCTAACAGTTACCTAGGCGTATGATCTGCCTTCCAAGTTCTGACATGCAAGAGTTTCACCAAATGTTTCACTGCTACATAACATTCATTTTCTTCTTTGTCTCCTCTGGGATCATTTTTCTTACTGTCTGTCCACTGCCAGTGCACAAGTACATATCAATTTTTTTTTTATTATAGTAGAGCCCTGTTTCCTAAAGCTAATTCTGTGTTAGTGAGTACAGATAAGGTAAAACTGTATGTTAATCTGTGGTAGCAAATTAACCACAGAATCTAAGTATCTTATCATAACACAGGTTAATTTCTTATTCATGTGAAATGTACACATTTCAAGGGAACTCTTCTCTATATAGTCACTCAGGGAACCAGGCTATCAGTGGCGCCACTGTTTTTTAGCTGGCCATCTAGATCCATGGCTGTCAAGGTTGCCATGTCAAAAGGAACTTACAATCACACTTAAATGCCTCAGACTTTAAGTGACATGTGTCACTTCTTCTCACAACCATAGTCCACAGTTAGACATATGACCCTGCCCTAATGACAAGACAGACTGGGAAGTCTTTAAGTGTGCTTAGGAAGGAGAGGATAACTGAATATTGTACAGACTAGTTATTTATATCTTCCTCTACTTTTAATGTTCAGATAAACATGGAAATATAGATAAGTCACAGTCATGTTATTTGATCACTGTGATGGAGAAACATCTGTTGAAAAAAATAATTGGATCATATCATAAGTGTAAATAGGAAGCAGGAATTTGATCCATTTCTTCAATTTTGAAAACACCTGTTGACTAATAAGCTATACAAGAAAGCTACGTGACAATATAATTAGCTCTTAATTTTTAAAAAAAGTCCCTCGGAACTAATGATACCACATGGAAAACAAATGTTTGAATAAAGCTAAGTCACTAGCAAGAAACAGTTAAGAAGTGGGACAGGAAATACGAAGGAAAAGAGATGAGTAAAAAGGAGAAAAGTAAGAGTAAAGCCACATAAAAACATCCAGCAAAGATTTAAAATGCTGTAGAACATAAGGTATTATTTTTTAAAAAGATAAGAGTCCATATAAAGCATTTACTTACAGCTTCAAAGCTTTATCATAGTTAGGACATCAAGGTTGAATAGAAATAGAAGTGTTCTAAATGATTCTCAGAAATGGATATTCCTTAACATCCAGGTCAAGAATGAGAGTTATAAACATTTTTGTGAGAAAGTGATGACCAAGATAATAAATCGGTCCATCCACCATTCATGGTAAAAAGGATGGTAGTAGTCCTTCTAAGTCAAAGGACACTATATTATTCATCATTCCAGCACCCCAGGCTCAGGGGGTTTGAGAGAAAGAGGGAGTAGAGATGGAAACCATCAGGGCCTGATCAAGCAAGCAAAAGACTTGAAATAAAATATTTGCAAGAAAAATTTCAAACAAAAGTAAAAATTCTTACATAAAGAGATCATTCAAGTCAATTCAAAAAAAAAAACTTAAAAAAAAATTCTCTCTCGAAAACATGACTAGGGACTCATAAACTCTTTCTGTAGAGTGTCAGAGACTACATATTTTAGATTTTGATGGCCATACAATCCTATCATAACTACTTGTCCCTGCTGTTGTAGCAAGAAAAAAATAGATAATATGATACAGAAATGAATGGGTCTGGTTGTGTCTTAGTGAAACTTTATTTACAAAAATAAGTAGAGGCTGAATTGGCCTGTAGCCCATAGTTTGCCAACCTCTGCTCTAAGAGAAAAGGGCAAAGAATAGTAACAAAAATTTTAAAATAAACTGGTCCCAAAAACAGTAAAGAAAACAACATTCAACCATATTTGTAATCAAAGAAATGCAAAGGAAAACAACGAAATTCTATTTTTCCCTACAACATTATGAAATAAATACCACGATATATGGCTAGAAGGGGCAAGAGCATACTGACATAAATTTGACAAACTTTCTGAAGATGAAATGCATACATACAAATGTCAATAGATAGATACATACATACATACATAGACAGACACACATATTATATACACACATATATATATATATATATATATATATATATATATAGAGAGAGAGAGAGAGAGAGAGAGAGATGAACCATAGAATTAGAACTAGCAAGTTTTACCAAGGATGTGTGGTGTTTGGTCTGAATTTTAAAACTCTTAGTCCAAAATCTATTTATAGATGAATCAGGAATGAAACTACTTCTGGGTAGCCATAATAATGATTTACTTAACATATATGCACTTTCCTAGCCCCATTATTTACCTGAATAATAAAAAATGGTAAGAAATGGGAAAAGTCATACAACCTCTTTATTGGTTACAGAATTTCTTAATGGCAACATGAGGTCTCCTACTCAATCTCCTTTTTATCACCTTCTTTCATCCCATGGATTGAACAACTTTCTGGAGAAATCATATTAAGTAATAGCCAGAAGCATGTACTTCTAGCCATAGGCTGTCCACCCGCTATGAGGGGTCCCAATACCCCCATCTGTCTATGGGTCCAACAATTCTTGCATAAAAATATTTCCCTAGCACCTTTGAACTGTAAGTATAATAATTACAAGGTTTTGTGAGTGCTATAGAAATGAAGATTTCACTAACAAGTAAAATTTGTTTCCGGTACTCTCTCAACTATTATAAAAAAACTGAAACACAGATTTATGAAGAGGTTTCTACCTAATAAATCCATTTTCTTTCTTTTTGAAATTCTCTTTTCTTCTTCTCTGACCACAAGAGTAACCATGCCTCACTGTCAAATGTTACGAAGAAAAAATTAAAAAGAAACAGTCACCCATGATGCCAGTAATGAGAGATGACTACAGTAGGTATTGTGAAGCATATTCTCCCCGATTTTTATATTCATATATATGGGTGTGTTTACCAAACCAAGATCTGCTAAACTGTTTTTTTTCATTTGTTCTATTTTACTTAAAACAATATAAACAATTTAAATGCACATAAATAAAAATTAGCTCATTCACTTTTAACCACATTGCATTTTACTGGAAGTATGCACCATAATTATTTATGCAATCTTCTTCTGATGGACATTTAGGTTGCAAAATTATTTTCACTATCATATACTCTAACGTGAACATTTCAGTACACATATTTGAGTGAGCCTGCACTATTATTTCCCTTAGGAAAATTCCTAGAAATGCAATTTTTCATGTTGAAGAGTATTTAAAATTATATTTTACATTATATTAACAAATTACGCTCTAGGGGAGATTGGTTCAAGATGGCGGGGTAGAAGGACATGCACTCACTCCCTCTTGCAAGAGCACCAGAATCACAACTAACTGCTGAACAATCATTGACAGGAAGACACTGGAACTCACCAAAAAAGATACCCCACATAAAAAGACAAAGGAGAAGCCACAATGAGATGGTAGGAGGGGCACAAAAACAATAAAATCAGATCCCATAACCGCTATGTGGGTGACTCACAAACTGGAGAACAATTATACCATAGAAGTCCAGCCACTGGAGTGAAGGTTCTGAGCCCCATGTCAGGCTTCCCAACCTGGGGGTCCAGCAACGGGAGAGGGAATTCCCAGAGAATCAGATTTTGAAGGCTACTGAGATTTGATTGCAGGACTTTGACAGGACTGGGGGAAACAGAGACTCCATTCCTGGAGGGCACACACAAAGTAGTGTACGCATGAGGACCCAAGGGAAGGAGCAGTGACCCCATAAGAGACTGAACCAGACCTACCTTCTAGTGTTGGAGGGTCTCCTGCAGAGACAGGGGATGGCTGTGGCTCACCACGGGGACAAGGACACTGGCAGCAGAAGTTCTGGGAAGTACTTCTTGGCATGAGCCCTTCCAGAGTCCACCATTATCCCCACCAAAGAGCATGTAGCCTCCAGTGTTGGGTCACCTTAGGCCAAACAACCAACAGGGAGGAAACTCAGCCCCACCCATCAGCAGACAAGTGGATTAAAGTTTTACTGAGCTCTGCCCACCAGAGCAACACCCAGCTCTACTGACCACCAGTACATTCCATCAGGAAGCTTGCAGAACCCTCTTAGATAGTCTCATCCATGAGAGGGCAGACAGCAGAAGCAAGAAGAATTACAATCCTGCAGCCTGTGGAATGAAAACATGCACAGAAAGATAGACAAAATGAAAAGACAGAGGACTATGTACCAGATGAAGGAACAAGATAAAACCCCAGAAAAACAACTAAATGAAGTGGAGATAAGCAACCTTCCAGAAAAGAATTCAGAATAAAGATAGTGAAGATGATCCAGGACCTTGGAAAAAGAATGGAGACAAAGATGCAGAAGATGCAAGAAATGTTTAACAAAGACCTAGAAGAATTAAAGAACAAACACCTGGAAGAATTAAAGAACAAACAAACAGAGATGAACAATACAATGACTGAATTGAAAAATACACTAGAAGGAATCAATAGCAGAATAACTGAGGCAGAAGAACGGATAAGTGACCTGGAAGGCAGAATGATGGAATACACAGCCACAGAACAGAATAAAGGAAAAAGAACGAAGAGAAGTGAAGACAGCCTAAGAGACTTCTGGGACAACATTAAACACACCAACGTTCACATTATAGGGGTCCCAGAAAGAGAAGAGAGAGAGAAAGGATCCGAGAAAATATTTGAAGAGATTATAGACAAAAACTTCCCTAACATGGGAAGGAAATAGCTACTCAAGTCCAGGAAGTGCAAAGAGTCCCAGGCAGGATAAATCCAAGGAGAAACACGCCGAGACACATAGTAATCAAATTGATAAAAATTAAAGGCAAAGAAAAATTATTAAAAGCAACAACAAAAAACGACAAACAACGTACAACGGAACTCCCATAAGGTTAACAGCTGATTTCTCAGCAGAAACTCTACAAGCCAGAAGGGAGTGGCAAGGTATATTTAAAGTGACGAAAGGGAAGATCCTACAAGCAAGATTACTCTACCCGGCAAGGATCTCATTCAGTTTCAATGGAGAAGTCAAAAGCTTTACAGAAAAGCAAAAGCTAAGAGAACTCAGCACTACCAAATCAGCTCTACAACAAATACTAAAGGAACTTCTCTAAGTGGGAAACACAAGAGAAGAAAAGGACCTACGAAAACAAACCCAAAACAATTAAGAACATGATAATAGGAACATACATATCAATAATTACCTTAAACGTGAATGGATTAAATGCTCCAACCAAAAGACATAGATTGGCTGATTGGATACAAAAACAAGACCCATCTATATGCTGCCTACTAGAGACCCACTTCTCAGACCTGGGGACACATACAGACTGAAAGTGAGGGAATGGAAAAAGATATTCCATGCAAATGGAAATCAAAAGAAAACTGGAGTAGCAATACTCAGATAAAATAAACTTTAAAATAAAGAATGTTACAAGAGACAAGGAAAAACACTACATAATGATCAAGGGATCAATTCAACAAGAAGATACAACAATTATAAATATATATGTACCCAACATAGGAGCACTTCAATACATAAGGCAAATGCTAACAGCTATAAAAGAGGAAATCGACAGTAACACAATAATAGTGGGGGACTTTAACACCTCACTTACACCAATGGACAGATCATCCAGACAGAAAATTAATAAGGAAACACAAGCTTTAAGTGACAAAATAGACCAGATAGATTTAATTGATATTTATAGGACATTCCATCCAAAAACAGCAAATTACACTTTCTTCTCAAGGCACACGGAACATTCTCCAAGATAGATCAAATCTTGGGTCACAAATCAAGCCTCAGAAAATTTAAGAAAATTGAAATCATATGAAGCATCTTTTCCAACCGCAACACTATGAGATTAGAAATCAATTACAGGAAAAAACACGTAAAAAACACAAACACAAACACATGGAGGCTAAATAATACATTACTAAATAACCAAGAGATCACTGAACAAATCAAAGAGGAAATAAAAAAATACCTAGAGACAAACAACAATGAAAACACGATGATCCAAAACCTATGGGACGCAACAAAAGCAGTTCTAAGAGGGAAATATACAGCAATACAATCCTACCTCAAAAAACAAGAAAACTCTCAAATGAACAATCTAACCTTACACCTAAAGTAACTAGAAAAAGAAGAACAAACAAAACACAAAGTTAGTAGAAAGAAAGAAATCATAAAGATCAGAGCAGAAATAAATGAAATAGAAACAAAGAAAACAATAGCAAAGATCAATAAAACTAAATGTTGCTCTTTGAAAAGATAAACAAAATTGATAAACCTTTAGCCAGACTCATCAAAAAAAGAGGGAGAGGACTCAAATCAATAAAATTAGAAATGAAAAGGGGAAGTTACAACGGACACCGCAGAAATACAAAGCATCTTAAGAGACTACTACAAGCAACTCTATGCCAATAAAATGGACAAACTGGAAGAAATGGACAAGTTCTTAGAAAGGTATAACCTTCCAAGACTGAAGCAGGAATAAATAGAAAATATGAACAGATCAATCACAAGTAATGAAATTGAAACTGTAAATAAAAATCTTCCAACAAACAAAAGTCCAAGACCAGATGGCTTCATAGGTGAATTCTATCAAACATTTAGAGAAGAGCTAACACCCATCCTTCTCAAACTCTTCCAAAAAATTGCAGAGGAAGGAACACTCCCAAACTCATTCTACGAGGCCACCATCATCCTGATACCAAAACCAGACAAAGATACTACAAAAAAGAAAATTACAGACCAAAATCACTGATGAATATAGATGCAAAAATCCTCAACAAAACACTAGCAAACAGAATCCAACAGCACGTTAAAAGGATCATCACCATGATCAAGTGGGATTTATCCCAGGGATGCAAGGATTCTTCAATATATGCAAATCAATCAATGTGATATACCATGTTAATAAACTGAGGAATAAAAACCATATGATCACCTCAATAGATGCAGAGAAAGCTATTGACAAAATTCAATACCCATTTGTGATAAAAACTCCCCAGAAACTGGGCATAGAGGGAACCTACCTCAACGTAATAAAGGCCATATGTGACAAACCCAAAGCAAACATCATTCTCAATGGTGAAAAACTGAAAGCATGTCCTCTAAGATCAGGAACAAGACAAGAATGTCCACTCTCGCCACTCTTACTCAAAAGTTTTGGAAGTCCTAGCCACGGCAATCAGAGAAGAAAAAGAAATAAAAGGACTACAAATTGGAAAAGAAAAAATAAAACTGTCATAGGTTGCAGATGACATGATACTATACATAGATAATCCTAAAGATGCCACCAGAAAACTACTAGAGCTAATCAATGAATTTGGTAAAGTTGCAGGATACAAAATGAACGCACAGAAATCTCCTGCATTCCTATACACTAACAATGAAAGACCAGAAAGATAAATTAAGGAAACAATCCCATTCACCATTACAACAAAAAGAATAAAATACCTAGGAATAAACCTACCTAAGGAGGTAAAATACCTGTATCAGAAAACTATAAGATACTGATGAAAGAAATCAAAGATGACACAAACAGATGGAGAGATATACCCTGTTCTTGGATTGGAAGAATCGATATTGTGAAAATGACTGTACTACCCAAAGCAATCTACAGATTCAATGCAATCCCTATCAAATTACCAGTGGCATTTTTTACAGAACTAGAACAAAAAATCTTAAAATTTGTATGGAGACACAAAAGACCCCAAATAGCCAAAGCAGTCTTGAAGGAAAAAAACGGAGTTGGAGGAATCAGACCCCCTGATTTCAGACTATACTTCAAAGCCACAGTAATCAAGACAATATGGTACTGGCACAAAAACAGAAATATACATCAATGGAACAGGATAGAAAGCCAAGAGTTAAACTCATGTACCTATGGTCAACTAATCTATGACAAAGAAGGCAAGGATATACAGTGGAGAAAAGACAGTCTCTTCGTAAGTGGTGCCGGGAAAACTGTACAGCTACATGTAAAAGAATGAAATTGGAACACTCTCTAACACCATACACAAAAATAAACTCAAAATGGATTAAAGACCTAAATGTAAGATCAGACATATAAAATTCTTAGAGGAAAACATAGGAAGAATACTCTTTGACATAAATCACAGCAAGATCTTTGTTGACCCACCTCTTAGAGTAATGGAAATAAAAACAAAAATAAACAAATGGGACCTAATGAAACTTAAAAGCTTTTGCACAGCAAAGGAAACTATAAACAAGATGAAAAGACAACCCTCAGAATAGGAGAAAATATTTGCAAACAGATCAACAGACAAAGGATTAATCTCCAAAATATATAAACAGCTCACGCAGCTCAATATTAAAAAAAACAAACAACCCAATCAAAAAATGGACAGAAGACCTAAATAGACACGTCTCCAAAGAACACATACAGACGGCCACGAAGCACATGAAAAGCTGCTCAACATCACTAATTATTAGAGAAATGCAAATCAAAACTACAATGAAGTATCACCTCACACCAGTTAGAATGGGCATCATCAGAAAATCTACAAACAACAAATGCTGGAGAGGGTGTGGAGAAAAGGGAACCCTCCTGCACTGTTGGTGGGAATGTAAATTGATACAGCCGCTATGGAGAACAGTATGGAGGTTCCTTAAAAGACTAAAAATAGAATTACCATATGACCCAGCAATCCCACTACTGGGCATATACCCAGAGAAAACCATAATTCAAATAGACACATGCACTCCAATGTTCATTGCAGCACTACTTACAATAGCCAGATCATGGAAGCAACCTAAATGCCCATTACCAGACAAATGGATAAAGAAGAAGTGGTACATATATACAATGGAATATTACTCAGCCATAAAAAGGAAGGAAACTGGGTCATTTGTAGAGACGTGGATGGACCTACAGTCTGTCATACAGAGTGAAGTCAGAAAGAGAAAAACAAATATTGTGTATTAACACATATATGTGGAATCTAGAAAAATGGTACAGAAGAACTGGTGTGCAATGCTGAAATAGAGACACAGATGTAGAGAACAAACGTATGGACACCAAGGTGGGAAGGAGGTGGTGGTGGTGGGATGAATTTGGACATTGGGATTGACATATATACACTCATATATATAAAACAGATAACTAATAAGAACCTGCTGAATAAAAACTAAGATAAATAAATAAATTACCCTCTAGAAAAGTTGTAACAATTTATTCTCTCTCCCTAAGTGTCCAATATGGCCATGTTTAAATAAATTATGCTATTTCCACAGACTAAAATACTATTTTGCAAAAATTAATGACATGGCAAACTAGGCATAGGACTGTATCAAGTAAAACAAGGTATAATATAAAGCATACCACTGATATGATATATTACTATATAAATTATATATGTGGAGAGGAATATATACACATATATACACACATATATATGGCAGAAATTGTCACAACTGAGGGATAGGACTAGAATAAATTTCTAAAATTTCTTTAATGCTCTTCTATATTTGTCAAATTTCCTAGAATTTCTGCATATTTTACTTGCAATCTGATAAACAATATGCTCAGAAAATATTGTAAGTCGTAAAGCCAAAGAAACAAGTCTTCAGGTCATCTAATGTTAGACGTACACTTACAAAACTGCAAACTCCTAGTGTGCTCCAATCTGGAATGTTTAAACGTAGTGGCCTGAAATACATTTGGCCAACAAAGAACTTGCTTTAACTCATGAAAATCTTCATGCCTCATAGCAAGCAGGATAAAACCTTTCTTTTCTCCACTGAGAAAACAAATAAGAGCAAACTGTGAGATCCCTGAAAACAGAGAGAAAACTATCTCTTCGAACAAGCTCTAAGTCCCTGGCTGCAGGCATTTTGGAAAGCATTTTGGATGGGAACAAACCATTAATAAAGACTCAGTACTTACACTGACCTTTGAGCAATTCCAGATGTAGACATGGAGAATTTTCCACAAATAATAATGAAGGGTCGGCTACAAGAAGTGACAGTCCGGAACAGGCTTGCAGGAGGCTAGAATTACACGGGACACAGAAAAGAGACTCAGCAGAAATGAAACAATGCAAAAGGAATCCATATCCTTGACCAAACATAACCAGAGATTTATACTCTCATAAGAATTTTTACCAGTTCCTTAGTGTGGAGGAAATACAGGCTATATTATATTTTCTGGATATGATTATAGTTTCATCAGTCTTTATGATACACTTATTCTCCATGCTATTACTCTATGCTAACTTTTTATACAGAGTAACTCATTTAGTCCTCACTAAATCCAACTTGGTAGACTGTTATTCATATTTTACAATTAGAAAAATGAGGCCCAGAAATTTAGATAACTTGGCCAAGATCATACTTCTTGAACAGGGGTCAGCAAACTTTTTGTTAAAGGGTCAGAGAGTAAACATTGTGCTTGCCAGTCACAAGGTCTCGGTCACAACTACTCAACTCTGCTGTGTAGTACAAAAGCACGCATAGACAGTATTTCAAGGAGTCAATGTGGCTATGTTACGCAAATGGGTGGTGGGTCTGCTGGCTGTGGTTTGCCAACCTCTGATCTAGAACGTAATAAAGCAAGATTCAAACTCAAGTCTATGCCTTTAATAACTAAACTGCCATACAATAAGAGAAAATGAAATAAATGTGGTTCTCCTCCCATAACATGGGTTCACTAACTTTCAAATATTCTTTGCCTCTCTATACAGTTTTGTTCTAAAGAATCTAACCAGTTAATAGGAATTGTCACTTATTGTGATTTGGTGAGCAGAAAGATCTGGATGCCCAGAGAGCATAAACAAGGTAGGTAGCTCACCTAACAGAATGTGGATTTAACAACATTATGTTAGGATAGATGTGCAGATCTGAAATTTGGGCAGTACTCAGCCTGCTAAAATGGAAAAGAAGAAAGAAGAAGATGACTCTGGGTTCTTTTAAAATATAACAATACTTAGTTTAACAAGTCTCTATATTTTTTTCTTAATTTCAAAATTATTATCCGTGAATTTGTCTCATAAGTACAATAATATTGGGTAATATAGCTATATCCATTTTAAGTTGTTTAAAATTCAAAGTCATGAGGAAAGATATTTTAATCACATCTAGTTTTTCTTGTGTTTATAAATTATAAAGTAGCAATGAAAATTAATCAACAGATTGAGTCAGTTGTTTGATTTTTTAGTAGTAGATCTTCACCAGAATTTGAGAGCCACATCCATGACAGAATGAGTCAAGATGACATAACATTCCTTAAATAATGGAGATGTAACAAGCTCTCTGGGCAGGAGAATGATCAGAAAATTTATACTTCAGTCTTAATGTTTCTATGGACCAGTCATACAACCTTCAGCCAATTCTGCATCTTCTTTAGAAAAATGGTAATTATATCATCTGTTACCATACCAGGGTCATTGTGAAAGTTATATAAAAAAAATTCATAAAGTTATCTTATAAATTTAAAATGCTATACTCATTAAGGTAGACATCTAAGGCTTATAATACAATCTGTTTTTACAAAGAAAAATACTTTTTTTTTTCCTTCTTTCACAGATCTATAACCCCTTTCACCAGAAACAGAAGAGACCCAGAGTTCAGAATTTTTGCCAGCCCATCATTGTGAAAAAACAAAGTAAAGCCATAATTCTACTATTGTTTTATTTTTTAGGACCTTTAAAATTTTCCTTACCATTAGTAATCACCAACATTTCTAAATATTCAGTCTATTAGATTCCTACACATTTTCTTTAGAAATCTCAGTGACTAAAAACTAAACAATAATAGTTCTTATAGAACCAAGTTATTTGTAAAAGGTAGTTTGCACTAATAAATCTACTAAAATTTCGGTTAAATTTCTAAGAAATATCATAAGGACACTGTAATATTAGATTGTGTTATTTTTCACAAATATTTGCAGCCCATCTCTCCGGAAGGTTTATACCCTCCTACTCCACTACTGTCAGCCTTGGTTGTATGATTCTTGTAACGTGAGCAGAAGTGACCCATGTCACCTGCAAGCTGAAATTTTAAAAGCCACTATGTCGTTTGCCAGGTTCTATTTTCTCCTATGCTACAAGACCAGAATATTCCAGATAAGGGCTGCTCCAACATTCTGGGGTCCAAAAGAATACAACATAAAACAGCACTAAGACCAACCCGTGAGACCATGTAGAGTGAGTGAAAAGTAAAATTTTGTTCCTGTTAGTCACTTTAAGTTATTTGCTACCACAGGATTACCTAGGCTATCCTAAGTGACTAATTACAAGAATGCAAAAGTCCAGTTATACTCTGTATGTTGACAATTAGAATAATTAACATAAACATGGTAGCAACATAAAATCTCATTTATTAAGAAAGAAACAAGCATTCCAATGCTTCCTATATGTGAACACAGTTACAACAGGACATAAAAACCAAGTTTTGTCTCACTAAACCACAAAGATGGTGTAAGAGATTCAGACTGCAATAATTTTTCAAGTTATTTATAGAATAGAAAGACATAAAACCAGAGAATCACATCCAGAAACAATGTTGGCCATCATTTAGGGATTATCTATAATCCTAGAAATTAGGGCTCTCACCATCTTATTTTACAATCACTTTTTTCTTTTTCTATTTTTTAACGAAGAAACTTCAAAATTATTTTCAAGGAAAAAAGAAATGACTCTCAAAATGCACTAGCAAAATTCAACAGATTTCCTAAATCCAAAGACTAATAAAAAATATGACATTTCCTCATCTAGAAGCTGTCAATATTACACAGGTCATTTCAGGATTTCTGTTTTTAATTAAAACTTAAATTGTGTCATTAGTATTTTTAAGCATAAAATCTCTAATATGCGGCTCGATACATAAAACATAAGATTTCAGGGATAACATTAGATACGCTTTGCACTTTCAAGAAATTATCAACACAGTATCAGGGATACCCTGCCCTCTACTGTCAGTATTATAATTTTGCATGTTTAACTAAATTAGTTAAATCACTTCATTTAAAATCCAAGTTTTCTCCCTCCATCAGTTTTATTTGGTATTTAAACATTCTGTTTCTATTCTACTAGCTGTTTTCTTAGAAAATTTAACATGTATGTTTCACTGAAATATTAAAGTTCGTCCATCTTTTTATACTGCTCCTAAATAAAGGAACTCAGAATGCTCTAACGCTAAGCAGTCATTTCCCAACTTATAGTCTCTTATTGTTCTGTACTAATTTCTCTCGATTTTTACCCTTATCAGTTAGAAAATGTTGTAATTATTTCACATGGTAAGTTTACTTAGAGTTACACAGATATTTTCTATTTTATTTGCTCACCATTCCTTTCTGCATCTCAGACCTTCCCTTGAAATTAGTTCATCTTTAAAGCAGGTCTGCTGGTATGAAATGCTCTCCATTTTTGTCTGCAGAAATCATTAGTTTGTCCTTCTCCTTGAAAGGTTCAGTGGTATACAATTCCAGATTAACAATTATTTTCCGTCACTATTTGAAGATAATATTCTCCTGTCTTCTACCTTCTGCTGTTGTTGTTGATACCCCTCATCTCCATACTTCATTGGCCTCTGGCTCCACTTAGTTTTCCAATAAATTGTCCCAATATTCACAAACTTGCAGTCTACTCAAGCTCTCATCAATGCCAATTTGTGGAGTTTTCCACAGTTTGTTGAGAAATCTCACTTTGTCTTTGGCTTTCTACTTTACCTGTATTGTAGCTTCCTCAATTCCCTTTGGTTTCCCTGTGTATTTGTCATTTCTTATGGTTTTCAGTATTTTCTTACCATGTGATCTCTAAAAGTTAGTTTAAAATATAGGCAGATTTAGTATATATGGTTTACATCATCTTCATTTATGTCAATGAAGAGAAAACATATTAATGCATTACCGTTTAGTATTTCATATCACCTTGGTATTCTGGATATGTATTGATGGTGGTCTTGTACAGTGATAGTCAAAATTTTTTAAATCACATACTTTTGTCAAAAAATTAAGTGCTCTGCAATGTATTATACTTATTTGCAAATCACATGCATGTTCTCCTATCAATCTTAACATTAAATAGTAGTGAAATATATTTTTATTTTTAAACAAACAAATTTAAATAGAACATATGGAAAAGATTTTACATACATTTTGGAATGTATGTCCCATCTGGTATCATAAAGAGTCTTAGAAGCTCTAACATTGGCAGGCTTTCTGTAGTAGAGCTAGCTCTATTCTTTGGACACTGTAGATATTTTCAGAGCCTTTTAGATAATTCAAGAAATAAGTCTGGAAAAATACAACAAAGTATCATTGTTTTCAATTACTAAATATGGTACTACTCAAATAACATTATGTCCCAACAAATATACAAATGAAATAGGTGAAATTTTACCACTACTCAGAGTATCCCTCATTAATTCAACAAAATTTGTTTTCTACCTGTAAAGTGCTTGGTGCTATATTAGGTGCAAATGATACAGCAGTGAAAAGATGGACCTGGTCTGAGGCCATAGACTATAAAGCCTCTTACTGGTGACTACCAATTAAAAAGCCAGTACAGTAAAGTGGGATGAATGCTATGCTTGTAGAAAAGCAGGGCACACTAAATGAGTACTTAACCTCAGAAACATTTTGAAAAGACTCAGGCTCTTATGATTTGGCTTGAGATTATACCATAGACAGAACCTTGAAAAACATGTTTTATTTCTTCGCCCTGACAATCACATTATAACTCCTTTGTTCTCCCTGCACTATGTGAAATCCTAGATGGCCACTAACAACCGTTCATAAAAAATTAAAACTTATTAAAAACGTTAGTGATGATTTACAAAAAAAGCTTGGTAAAGATAGTTGCAAGTCAGTACAATTTTGAAAAGGTACCTCCTGTGATGATGGATGAGTTTACTCAAAGTGCAGATTATTGGAGATTTGGTGAATCATACAAATATATCTGGGTTCTCTGACATCAAAACAGAGTAAAAAGACAGCAACTAAAAATATGTAGGAGATGATATATGAACCAAATATACTTTTAAAAGTGTACTGTACCAGTTTAAAATTTAATTTGGTGTAACATGATCCTGTACAAATTAAAGGAGCATCCCATGATACTATGTTATCATGATTAGAGACATGAATATAGAGGTTCTATTTCAAGTACAACACAATAAGCATCATCTCGCAATGAAGTGAAATGACCTATTTTCTTTTTCTTTGTGTTCTCTTACTATCTTATTCTCCCTTAAGATAGCAAGGGATAGTACATATACATATTCTTAGAGGTATGTAGTGATGGTCCAGGTGTTCATCAAGTCAGAGTAAAACTACAGCTCACCTGCCTGGCACGTAAGATTTACCCAATTGTATACAATTGAAACATTTAGACAGATTATGTAGAATAACACATTTGTATGAAATTTTGTGAATGGATATATGACTAAATGGTTGACTTGTGTTTGTAGCATTATCTTGGGGGTACTTGATCACAGCCTATTTTGGTATATTTCAAGACATCTGAAACAACCGTTCCTAGAAGGAGCCCTCAGCCAGACACAGAAGGCCCGGTTTTGATGATCCCTCTTCTACTGAGTCCATGGCTGAGGGCAAGGCCCTGAACCTCTGGGTTTTTCATCACAGTGTCCAAATCCCTAAAATGGGATCTCTGAGGCTCTTCATACTCTCACATTCTGTGTTTCTGTGTGGTTCCTGCTGATGTTTATTGGGTCTCAAGAGCACAGAAAGTCCACCTTCCCAACAAAATTTTTTGAGTACCCCCATGTAATAATGGACCATGTTCATTCATTGCCAGAACATGTCAAGGAATGTATAAGGTTGGTAGCAATTGGGAAGGGTGGACCGGGGCCAATGAGGGATGCACATATTAAAATATCTACACTCAGATTGTCTTGTGTTATTTAGTTCTCTAATTTTATTTATGCAAAATAAACATTATTTTTCCCAGACTTGTAAATTTTACATTGTAGGAATTATATCATACTATTAATTCTGCTACCCGGACAGTAAGTTGTCAGTTACTTCTTGATTAATACCTAAGACAACTTTAAAAATAATCAAGTAATTATTTGGGACATAGAGTTTTTACGTACTTTATATCAGACAAAACTCTGAAATGAATTTCTTAAATATAAAAAAAGGAGTTAAATACTGCTCACTTTTATTCCCATAGCAATTACTGGAAAAGAAATGTAAAGAAAAGGAAAGAGTGAAACATTTAATTCCAAAATAAGTGTGGGCAACAATCCTGCTTTATTAATACAAAACCACACCCATCATACTCACGTTAAACATTTAGTTTTAGTAAGTTGGTACATGAATTATTGGTAAGGAAATTATTCATGAGGAAAAAATGGCTTTTGACATAAACCTTGTGTGTAAGAATATATGAATAATGAGTTGGAAGCCACCTCCCAGAGGAGAAAGTTGCCTGGGCTTTTAGGTATGAATATAAAAAAAATCTCTCCTCATTTCACCTCTTTTCTGAGGGCCAGATGGTTCTGTGAACTGAACCCATTCCAACCTGAATATACTTAATATAAATGAACATCATAGCAAAAGTTAATAAGGCCAAATTCTGCTACCACAAAAATTTTAAAACAAATAATCACCATAAGGAAAATAGTCATAAACCCTGGCTTATGGCCCATACTTGGTTGAGTTTTTAAAATATGCTATTCAAAATCATTCCACATAATTTTATCAAGTCCTTAACACTCATTACTCCAGTGCCTTTTAACTTTTTACTGTGACTTCCAATAAAAAATATATTTTATATCATGGACAAGTGTACGTATATATCTTTCTCTCTATATATATATATGCATATATGTATGTACACATATGTTACATATAGCTTTATATATATATATATATATATATATATACTTCATATATTTTATATATTTATATGAAATTGTAAAATGGAAAAAAGTTTCATAAAATAATACCTACCCTTCTACATGCTATACTGTCTGGTATTTTATAGTCTTTCCTACTTCCTTTTAAAAAATGCTGTTTGAGGCCCAGTTAATTGATTATACAACTCAGTACTATATCATAAACCATCGCATAATAGAAAAAAATAGGGACAAAACATTCCCTTCAAGAAAATGGAGAAAGAGCAAAAGAAGGACAAAAAGGAAATGGGGTAGAGATAGGAGAAAGAAAAGAATGGATGAACATTATAGAGAAAAGGAGTAGAGAAAAGGAGTCATAGCACTTTGGAAATGATATGGCCAAAGAGAAGAAAAGATCATTAACTAGAAAAAAGGAAAAATTATGGAAAATTGTTAGGGTTGATCTTTAGGGTTTGAAAACTTCAAGCAATCATAAATATTTTCCTCCCAGATATATGGAAACTAACAGTGTCACAGATTAACCATGACATTCATTAGATAGATGAACTATGTCCAAACTACAGACTAGATGAAAACCAAGGTGTCCTTGCAAATTTTTAAGCTGTGGCATGTTAAATTTTGTGCAACATGGAGAATATTTTATGATTCACAAATCTTGAAATAAGAATAACTATCCATTTCATTCAATAACTCTGTCAGAGGCTTTCTTTATAAATTTCCACATCCTCGACTGATGTTTAATTCATAAGATTAGCCAACAACTGTGCAAAGAGCATAGACTTCAGAGTTGGAAGACCAAGTTTTGTGTTTGAGTCTAGGTTTTACCACTCTGTAAAAAGGGTAAATGACAAAATATGTAGAAACACTTTGTATATCAGATCCCCCAAAACAATGTAGGTAATCCTCAACCAATTATAGTACCATTATATTTTCATAATTGCTTAGAGTTAGAAGAAACTTTTTCATAGGAGAGCTCATTTGTAATACGAATCTGTTTCTCCTTTTTTTCCAACCATTCTAAGATCTTTCCATTTAATTTTCCTGCTGCAAAATAACCCAGAAGATTTCATTTTTACTTGCCTGGCACTTTTTTAGAAATCACCTCTTTCGATTTGTAAGGATTCAGCAAATATCATCTTAAAATCTTCCATAATAAAAACAAATGTTTATCATTAGATTGTCTTTGAAATTAAATAAATCAGGACATGCTATGTTATAGATATTTCAGATAAGTGGTCCTGCTTTTTCTTCTGTTAGCCTGAGGCTTAGTTTAAAAAGTCCATGCCCTAGTGCATTTTATTATCTTCATTATTAATTATTTTCTAGTTACTTTACTTCTGTAGTTCTCAAGGCTAGTTTTAGATTTGAATCCCCTAGGGACCTTTCCAAACTATGCGATAAATCAGAAAGCCTCATTTCTCTGTCCTGAGTTGCAGCTTAGGCATTGATTGTTTTTATGTCCCTAAGTGATTCTACTGGGCAGAAAAGATTGAGAACCACTGCTTTAGTTTTTCCCACTAATCAAAAAGCAGCTAAGAGACTCAAAATTCAGTCAAGAGATTCTAAATTGATTCAGTCAAGAGACATAAAAGTTACATCCTTACATTCCAGTGAAAGAAAGTTATGACCATATCAAAGATATTTTAAGAGTAATTATCCTCATTCCTGCATCAGTAAATTTTCCTTTTGAATATTCAGGACAGCATAGAAACCATTATTTATCCTTTCTTAAAATACTTAAAAGTAAAAACCTCTCCTAATTCCACAACCCTTTCTCACAACCACTTCATTTTTCTGTTTTTCTTGATAGCAAAACTCCTCAAAAAAAGGATTTATACTGGCTATTTCCAACTTCTCTTTTTCTCTGGAACTTACTCCATTTGGACCTTCTCCACTACTACCACTTCGTTTAAACCGTTTCAAAGTCACTGATAATTTGTATGATCCTAGATCAAATGGTCATTCCTCAGGCTTCATGTTACTTGATCCTTTAGCAGGTTTGGGCTGCAGTTGGCAATAGTTTGATCACTTCTCCCTTCATTACACTCTCAGTTCACTCACTTCTAAGGTAAAGCTTTCCCAGTGGTTATTCCTTTTCACTTCCCTTTACTGGCTTCTCCTTTCCAACCATGCCCAACCAATAGTGTGTTCAGTGCTCAACCAGTGGACCTCTTCTCTTTCCTGTGCTCATTCCCTTTCTGGTCCTCAATCAGCCTTGGAGCTTTAAATATCATTTATATATTGAGAAGCAACAAATTTAAATCTCCAGCTCTTCTCTCCTCCTCAGTGTCCTTATACTCAACTGACTACTTGACATCTCAGTTGAATACCTATTAGCCATTTCAAACTTAATGTGTATGAAAACAGACTCTTATTATTATCCCTGACTTGCTCTGTATAGTCTTCACCATCTCATCTTCACCATCATTCTAGCTGTCAGGCCAAAAACCTGGGAATCATCTAGGATTACTCATTCTTTTATACCCCACAGTCATTCTTTTAGCAAGCCCTGTTGATGCTCCCTTTACAAATGTACCCAGAATTCAACCACATCTTACCACCTCTACTGCCTCCTCCCTGGTGCAGGTTACATCATCTCTCACCTGGGTCACGAAAGCAACTTTTAAATGACCCTTTTCTTCTCTTATTGTCCACATCCACATAGAAGCCAGAGGAAGCATTTTTAAAATACATATCATACTTTGTCTTCCCATCACTCAAAACAATTTCATATTTCATTTTACTAAAAGTAGAATTGAAAGGATTTACAATTGTTTACAAGATCCTATGTGATTTAACTCCTTATGTCCTGTCTAAACTCATTTTCTGTGCTTTCCCATCACATGTGATGCTCCAGCCACACTGGCCTCCATGCTGTTCTTGAAAGCTGAAGATATAATCTCACATCATGGTCTTTATATTGCACTCTTCTGTTGCTAGGAATGCTTTTGCAACTGTCCCTCTAATACACCCAGATCTCTTCTCTCTCAGTTCCTCCAGGTCTTGCTCAATGGTCTTACCCGGCCAGATTATTTAAAATGATAATACCTCTCTCAGTCTCTATACTCCTTTTCTGTGCAGCTGGTCCATAGCAGTTATTTACTTATCTCCATCTGATGTACCGTAGGTTTAATTGTGTGACTCTCACTCCCATTAAAATGTAAATGCCATAAGGACACAAATTTTGGGTTTTGTTTTGTTTTTTTGGCTTTTCTCAACGTTCTAATTGTTTTTTTCAGCTTCGTTGAGGTATAACTGACAAATTGTAAGATATTTAAAGTGTACACATGGTGATTATATATATATGTATACATTTTGAAAGGATTCCCTCCATCAAGTTAACACATCCTTTACCTCACTATTTAGCTTTTATTGGTGAAAACATTTAAATTAGAGATGAAATTAGAATCTCTTAGCAAATTTCAATTGTACAATACAGTGTTATCAACTTGCCAGCTACAAACTGGCACTTGCCATCTAGCTCTACAAGGATTAAATCAGGAGCTGCTGCAGCTGCTGACCTTCAACACACCCTGAAAGAGTTCAGGGTGGAGATCAGGAATGAGGCACTCTGCGCTCTGGGAAAAACTGGCAAAAACAGGTCTTCAGATAGTCAGATATTTTCAGGAGAAGACTTTATGACACCAATCCTTGCATCTCCTTGTATCTAGAAAAGCACTAAAATCCTTCATGGTGACGTCTGCTCCTCGTGACTAGCAGTAACCTTCACGAGACTATCAGCAACTTTCTGCAAAACATATGTGCTTGATTGCATGTACTCCCCCTTCACCAAAATCACATATATACTGACCTTCCCCCCTACCTCTTTAGAGCAGTTTCTCAGAGCTATCTGAAATGCTGCCTCCCAGGCTATAGTCCTCATTTTGCCCCAAATAAAGCTTAACTCACAACTCTCACGTGCATTTTTTTTCAGTCAACAAATTATAGTCACCATGTTATACATTAGAACCTCAGAACTTATTCGTCCTCCCATAAGTGAAAGTTTGTACCCTTTTACCCACCTCCCCATATTTCCCTCACCCCAGCCCCTGGCAACCACTTTTCTACTCTGTGTCTATGAGTTCTACTTTTTTTTAAGATTCCACATATAAGATTTGTCTATCTTATCTTTTCAAAATTCCATCTTATAGTTTCATTGATCTTTTCTATTGTCTTCTTAGTCTCTATTGTTTCCATTTTGATCTTTGTTATTTCCTTCTGTCTACTAATTTTAGGCTTAGTTTCTTCTTTTTCTAGTTCCTTGAGGTGTAAATTTAGGTTGTTTATTTAAGATCTTTCTTTTTTCTTTACGAAGGCATTTATCATTATAAATTTCCCTCTTAAAACTGTTTTTGCTGCATCCCATAAGTTTTGGTGTGATTGGTGTTTCCATTTTCATTTGTCTCAAGACATTTTTTTACTTCTCTTTTGATTTCTTCTTTAACCTATTGGTTGTTCAGGAGCATGTTGTTTAACCTCCATATATGTGTGAATTTTCCAGTTTTCTTCTTGTAACTGATTTATAGTTTCATACCATTGTGGTCAAAAAAGATACTTGATATGATTTCAATCTTCATAAATTTACTGAGACCTATTTTGTGTCTAACATATGATCTTTCCTGGAGGATGTTCCATGTGACTTTGAGAAGAATGTGTATTCTGCTGCTACTGCATGAAATGTTCTATAAATGTCTGGTAAGTCCATGTGGTGTCACATGTAGTTTAAGTCCAATGTTTCCTTATTGATTTTTGTCTAGATGATCTATCCATTGTTAAAAGTGGGATTTTGAAATCCCCTATTATTGTATCGCTGTCTATTTCTCCCTTCAAGTCTGTTAATATTTGCTTTATATATTTAGGTACTCCTATGTTGGGTGCATAAATATTTACTGTTATATCCTCTTATGAATTGACCACTCTATCATATACAATAACCTTCTTTGTCTCTTGTTACAGTCTTCGGCTTAAAGCCTGTTTTGTATGACACAAGTATAGCTACCCCTTCTTTCTTTTGGTTTCCATTTTCATGGAATATCTTTTCTCATCCCTTCACTTTCAGTCTGTGTGTATCCTTAAAGCTGAAATATTTCTCATGGGCACCCTGTCAGGGGTGAGGTTTATGGTGAGAGTGTGTCTCAGCCTCTCCTACCCATTTTGATATAGGCATTTCTCATTCACTTGATATGTAGGAGTCACTTAGCTAGTTTCTGGATGCCTTTCCCAGGTGGTTGCTCTAGGTGTAGCTGTATATTTTGTGTGTCCCTGGGAGGAGGGGAGTTTAGGAGCCTCTAGATCACCTTCTTAGTCCAATAAGCTTGCTTTTGTTTTTGTTTTCTTGACACTGTTAATCCCAATGCCTAGAAATATGCTGGGCACACAATTGATATTCAATACTTATTTGTTGAATAAATCAATGAAAAGCTTCAACTTTGTACTGGATACTTCAATATTTTATTTTAAAATTTATACCTTATTTGTAGGTTAGGTAATCTATAAATCCCCTTCCAGTTCTAAAGTTCTATGACTCTAACACAAACATGTGCTCAGTCTGCTTGATGACTCCTTTCCTGATTCACTCAAACCAAGTTAGTTCATCGCCCCCTCTGCTCTTATGGCACTCTATTCTTGCTTATAATATTAGCATTTATCATAATATTTTCCCCAAAATTAGACCAAGAGTTACTCAAGAGCAAGGTATGTTTTTATCTGTTTCTTCATATCCTTGCTGTAACATACCATGGTATCTGACACTCTTAGTGTTTGGCTTTCAATATGTAAATATTTACTGACTGAGTGAGTGTGACTTGTATAAAATAATGCTCTGGGAGAGTGAGGGAAAGAGAATGTTTATCTTTTTAAACAGCTAGCTGAAGGGAATAAACTGGAGGGGAATATTTCTCTAGTGGGTCACTGAGGAGCTTTTTCAGATATTCTGTATTCCCCAGTCTTGGAACCCAAGCACTCAAGCAGCAAATTTTTTTCTTTCCTATGATGTTTTCTTCTGGGGGCATTCAAAAGTCATCATATCCTCTCCTGGACGGTAAGACTCATTTAAAAGGACAGAAGCGTATCTAAGTCTGCCTAGATAAGTAAGAAGCAATCCTAAAGCTTTCAGAAATAGATACTGCCTGAAATCCCCATTTCTATATTTTATTACAACTTTTAAAAAAGAAACAAATGAAGAAATACCTATCACTGAGCAGCATTTTAACTGCATACTCTAAATCACGATATTTAAATAAAAGAGAAAGACATAATATTGTATAATAAGATAAATTTTAAAGAAATTTTGTTTACTCACATATCTAATCTTAAGGAAATGGCAAGAAACTGTATGTATTTAGCTTAATTGTACATCTACAACATGAATTCATACTTCACTCATTGTAGTACAAAATATCATCGTCTGTTACAAGAATGAGGTTCGAATATGTTTGACTTTATCATTTTTCCTTTCCTAGAACTTATGTTTATGCATACAGAATAAACTAAACTTATTTGCAGTATGAATTTTCTACTCTTTGAAAATGAAAGTGCCTCTCACCTTCACTGAAGCAAGACTCAGAGTTCTCTTTGGTTTATATCTGTTTTTAACTTTCCATAACCAAAAGTACTGCCTCACTCTAATTGCTCCAGATATATTCAAACATTAAAACAAATAATAATGATTATAACACTGTTACCAGCAAAGTCCATTAACAATTCCCAGGGAATAAAAATAGAATCTGGGTAATAAAAGAAGGTCTAACCTGTTTTTTTCCTTGGTGCTTAGTCTAGTCTCACTTGCTCATACGGTGCCCGTGCAGAGGCCTCCCACCAGCTCCTTCAGACCAGAGTTCCTGGCGTGAAATGGCTGCGCCAACACCTCAGCTTGGGAACGTGTGCAGAAGCTGCACACAAAAACACGGCACTTAAAGATGGCGGCGGCGGCGGTGGGCCGTGCGCAGAGGCGCTGCACCTGGCCCTGCGATCGGAGCCTGAGCAGCGCAGCTGCACTGGTCCCGCGAGAACTCCGCTCCCTCCACTCCTCACTGCGGGATCCCTATAAAGCAGCCCCGCCCACGGCCTGAGAGCGTGTGGTCTAGAACCAGCTCCCACCTCTCCGTTCTCTGATTGAGAATTAAGCTTTCCTTTGCTTCTTAGCCGGACTCAGTCTCCTTCTATAGGCGTGACTGACGTCGGACAGGAGGACCCCTGTTTGGGACCATCTCGGGAATGTCGGTAACAATACTAAGAATATCTAAATGTGTTCTTAAGTTAAAGGAGAATCTTATTAGAGTTTATTTGTAATTTGCACTCAAAGTCAAAAGAAAGTTGAGGTGAATGTCTTTTTGCAATAGAAATTTCTCTTCACATTCAAAGTAGTCATCATTACTTATGAGATAGAATTTTATGTTTTTAATCACAACTGGGGAAGGATGAAACCAAATACCTTTAAAAATGTTTTCTCTAAGCTGAACAACACTATGCTTTCATTGGAGGATTTGATTATCTGTATTACTCAAATGAGTATTTTCTAAATTTTCCAAAATGATGAATTGCTATCATATAATGGTTTTCCTTTAAATATGTCAATCATCTTACTAGTAAAAGCAGAGGACTCTGAGAATCACCTTGAGTTTCTAAACCAATCCCTGTCAGACACTCAAACATCCCATAATCCTTTACCAAGCAATTTCTACAATTATGTATCAAGTACTGCGCTAGGTACACAGGTTTTAAAGATCGAAGTCCTTGTTTCCTTCATAAAGGATTAACAGACGGAAAGCAAAATTAAAATAAAATAAATGCTTACTAGAATGTGAAGTATTCTATGCAGGATGATTCAAGTTTTGTAGGGCCCGAAATTTGAGGGAATATTTTTTATTTTTTATTTTATTGAGGTATAGTTGATTTACAATGTTGTGTTGAATTTCTGCTGTACAGCAAAGTGATTAAGTTATACATATATATATATATTCTTTTTCATATTCTTTTCCATTGGTTTATTACAGGATATTAAATATAGTTCCCTTTGCTATACAGTAGGACCTTGTTGTTTATCCATTGTGTATATAATAGTTTGCATCTGCTATTCCCAAACTCCCAATTCATCCCCCTCCCATATCCCCTCACCCTTGGCAACCATAAGTGTGTTCTCTATATCTGTGAGTCCACTTGTGTTTCATAGATAAGTTCATTTTGTCATATTTTAGATTCCACATATAAGTGATAGCAGATGGTATTTGTCTTTCTCTTTCTGACTTACTTCACTTAGTAAGATAATCTCTAGGTCCATCCATGTTGCTGCAAATGGATGAGTAGTATTCCATTGTGTATATATATATAGATATATATATATAGATATATAGCTATATAGATATATATATACACTACATCTTCTTCATCCATTCATCTGTCAATGAACATTTAGGTTGTTTCCATGTCTTGGCTATTGTAAATAGTGCTGCTATGAACATAGGGGTGCAAGTATCTTTTCAAATTAGAGTTTAATCTGGATATATGCCCAGGAGTGAGATTGCGGGATCATATGGCAACTCTATTTTTAGTTTTTTGAGGAACCTCCATACTGTTTTCCATAGTGGCTGTACCAATTTACATTCTTGAGGAAACTTCTTAATGAAAAAGAATATAAACATACAAATGTAAAATTAGGCAAGTATGTGAATATTTAGAATGAGAAAATAAATCATGAAAAAATTGCAAACTTTAAAAGCTGAAAATATTATAAACCTCACAAGATTGGCAAATTCAGTCTTTTCTCTAGTACAATTTAATAAAGTTATTTTAGTATTGATATTTTAGAAAATTTTATCTTCACAACTTGTTATTGGTAATGTTATAAAAATGTTTAGGATTGTTATCCAATTTGAGAAAACTTATAAAGTTTTTTTCATATAAATAAGATTCCAGGCATTTAGAATATTCCTGCATATTGACTATCTCACATACTCTGAGCTGACAACATTTATTAACCAGTTTGTCGCAGATATCTTCATTACTTTGATGTCATTAGGAGTTTCATGTTATCTTCATCAAAGTCAATAATCTTGTCCAAACGGTAAAAAATTTAAGTCATTTTCCACTGTGTTCATATGACTTATTTCTTCACTAATTTGATCATCTAACAATTTATAGCTATTAATTTCCTTGCCCTGGAAAAACATCTGTCTCTCTTAACAAGGTACTATTTTAGGTATGTTTTGAACATGTTTTGTTACAATTTGCTTCTCATTGTCAAAGTAATTTTGATTAATTTTCCTTCTCACCTTTCTCTTTTGCTTTTGTTTGCATATTTCATTAATTTTTATGTAAATTTTCTCCCATTAAAAAAAAAAAAATGTCCCAAAGAGGAGTCTATAATTTCTCACTTGCTATATCAAAAACTTTCCAAAAAGTATTTCCTTATTACAGCTAACATGGCTTCCCCTTAGCCTTATCCTGATAATGCTCTAGTGACTGCAATGAGTGGAGCAAGACTCAAATCATAACTAACTGCGGTTGAACTATGTTTTGCTTCACAGTAAATATGCATTTGTGTTACAGAAATATGGAAAGGAAAACTAACTGTGCCTGGTAAGTTGAAGGAAGGCATCACAATGTACATGAATACTGGAGTTAACTCTTGCAAAGTAAGTCAGTGTTCACAAGATAGGGAAGACCGTGGGCAAGAATTTGTGCTCAAGTTCAAAGCCCCACAACACTAACCATGAACCCAAGATACTGACCCTGAAATCACCATCCTTCTCTTCCAGTTAGCTATCCAGTGTCCTCGTTGCCCAATTTCCACCTACTCATGTACAGTAGCAATTGTGGCTTTCATAACTCAAGGGCAATTAAGCCATGTGGCATACAAATTTCCAGATGAAAATAGAATAAAGACAGCTTAAGATTTTTGGTTTGAAAAGATAAAGACCAAGAAAAGGATATATGTGAAAAATATGAAACCATGAAGGGCATGCTTCTTTTCAAGTCTAGGGTGTACCAGTAAGGGACCATGTTCATGAAACTTGAAGGAGGCATTTTTGGAAAATGAAGGCACGCTTTCACTCAGTGGGCTTCATCAACCTGAAAGATGGTAAGGATTAAAATTAGGAGCGTCAAGAAAGCTTAAATGACATCACAGATAAAAGATCTTTATCAAGAGGAAATTATACTTCAGAGCCTCCAGTCTGTACTCTCTGTGATACAGATCAAAAAAAGGAGCTGTCATCCTCTCCACATAAGGGGTCTTATTAAAGTCAAATGCTCTGGAATCAGGTGAGCTTTTAGGGTGACCCCTATGATTCTGATGTTCTTAGTTTCTCAAACATCTTTAAAGCCTTTTAGAAAATAGGTATCAAATAGATAATCCCAAAAATTAGAGACAAATGCATACTACCTATATGGTTTCCTTTTTTCACTAATGTGATGGTTAATTTTATGTGTCAACTTGACCAGGCCATGGGGTCCCCAGATATTTGGTCAAACATTATTCTAGGTGTGTCTGTGAGGGTGTTTTGGATGAGACTAACATTTGAGTCAGTAGACTGAGTAAAGCAGATTACTCTCCCCTATGTGAGTGGGCCTCATCCCAGGGGTTGAAGAACCCTTAATAGAATAAAAAGGCTGACCCTCCTGTGAGTAAGAGGGAACTCCTCCTGCTTGATGGCTTGAGCTGGAATATTGGTTTTTTTCTGCTTTCAGACTCAGACTGAAATACTGTCTCTTCTTGAGTCTTGAGTCTATCTATCAGTTCTCCTAGTTCTCAGGTCTTCAGTCTTAGACTTGAACTACACCAGAGGCTCTCCCGGGTCTACAGCCTTCAGACTGCATATCTCAGGACTTCTCAGCCTCCATTATCACTCATGGGCCACTTTCATATAATAAATATCTTCATATATATATATATGAAGATATATATATATATTCCATTGGTTCTGTTTTCTTGGAGCACCTTGACTAATACAACTGATATAAATAAGATGAAGAATTCTATATGGTAGCTAAGAAGAGAATGTCTAAGTTAATATTTATACATATTTAATCCAGTCTGTACATTTGGCCTTTGCCATTTGAGGTATGGCATAAGGGAACAAAGACATATTTCACCTATAAACATACAGCTATGGATGTTAAAGTTGGTCCACTGTACAGATGAGGAAAATGAAACACGGTGAGATCAAATATTTTCCCAAAGATACACAGCAAAGCAGTGGCAGAACTATCAGTAGCACACCTTTTCTGAATTCTAGTCTACTGTTCTATCCTTCACACCGGGCTTCAATTTCACATTTGATTCTTTCCACACTTCAGTGGTTTAACATGTGAAACGATCTCTGAAGCTAACTCCCACTCCCCACTTCACTCACTGTGCACTAATTCTTTCTTTAAAATGAGCATGTTCAGCTGAATAAACCAGGTCCTTGGGTTGGGCAAGGAACATACTTATGCTTTAGAAAAGGTATGGCAGTGAAGGGCTGGGAGAGATGAGTAGAATGCCTCTGGCTCATGAGGATCAGTCAGAGAACCCTGTGTAGCCCATCCCAAGATGCGGAGAGAGTAAATATTGAGCCAGTGCCAACGTACTCAACTGCAAGGAGGGTTGAGGGGGGATGCAGAATGCCAAGGTCTACAGGGAAGCATTATCCTAGTAGCCTCCTTAGACCACCTCATCTCCAGAGAAGGCTCTGGTAACCTGAACATGCCGTAAACAAAGCTGACACTAAGAAGCACAAAAATTTGCTTCAAGGAACTTCCCCTGAATATTTTTATATGAGGCGCTCACTGTCCGTCAACTAACTGTTTTTGGTAAATTTCACCACTATCCTTATTCAATTTTCACACCCTTGGGAGTCTCACTCAATATTTAATGATACGCTGGCTTGGCAAAATAAAAGAAACTCTAGATTATTTTTGCAAAACACATCTGCTTGCTACAGAAAAAAAAAGTGAGGAAAGGAAAATAAGGCATTCAAATTTCCCTGGACAGCTTTTAAAGCTAGCTGAAAAAAATCATATCAAAGAATACTTTCTAATTTCTAAGGAAGCAAATAAAAGTCACTTAGAGAGTGTTTATCACAACTAGCTATATGTTTTTAGTCAAATCTATAATGATAGTTTTTTTTAATATAACTGATATGTTCAGTATATTTTTCCCTATTCTTTTATTTCAAGAAAGATTTTGATAGTTTGCATTATTGTAGATTTTTATAGTTGTCAGATGTTTTGCTCTGATTAGTTTTATGTTGGGTCCTTGATCAGAAATATGACACCTACCACCCATTACAGTTGTTCCTATGAGAAAAATCAATCTTTTTGGCAATGAAACAAGTCATGAAAATTTTCATGAACATCCTCTAGTGAAAAGCAAGAGTAGCTTGTTATATCCCTTCCCTACATTGAAAGGACCAGAGGGGGCAATATCCTAGTGTTTGCTTTGGATAAATCATTCAGATTTTATGAGTCCTTGCATAGATCCATTCCCTATGTCGGAACCAGCCGCGTGTCCCTAAAGTGGTTTCATAGACCTCCGGGTGCTGCTGAGCTGCAGCGCTGCCTGTTCTTAAACAGGAAGGCCAATATCCAGGGCTACTTATATGAAGTGTTTGACATATTCTATGGTCGGTAAGCTGTGAAGCCTAGGATATATTCAAGAGCTAGTCGTTGGTGGCCCTAACTGTGTACTTCTGATGCCTCTCTCTTTGGGGATGGATGAGGGATAAATTTAGATGGGCTCACAAATGGAAATGAATGCTTAATCTGGATGGTGGTGAGATATCTAAGGAGAGAAGCAGTTTTATTAGGAATAAAATATTCACATATAAAGAATAAACTATTTTACATACACAAAAGTTATTTTTTAGAAGGATCTGTGGTTTAAAAGGTGTCTGTGATATCTGGATGTTTCTTTTCTGACCCACCACTTTCATAAAGTCACATAACATAAGTAAATATATCATAAAATTATAACTTAAAAATTAGACTCTAATGAAAACTTTCCTTCTTTCCCGATGCTAACTTCTATTCCTGCCCATCATACCAACCATTTAATGAAACCAGTCTATCAGTTCTTTGTCAGGAGTCATGAAAATCTGACAGTGGACATTGATGGCTAAGCAAAATTACACATTTTGCAAAAGATGTGGGATTCCATGAAGTCCATGAAAGTGGTTTTGGAGGACTGCTTTTACTTATATGCACAGAAACAATTGAAGAAAAGACATTGACCCCAAAACAGATGACTAAGTATCAAAAGATTAAGAGAGGCTTTGGGGAAAAGTTATGATGCTACCACTTTTTTCCCAAAGATAATTCTGTTAATAACCATAAAAGTCAAACATGTGGGCTTTTTTAAAGCCCACTGGTCTTCAAAAGATGTTTGAAACCTGTTATAATTTTGTAGGAGGTGTACATGTTGAAAGAATTAAATCTTTTGAGCATTTCCTCCTATTCCTATGTTGATCCAATTAGCCTACAACGACCTGATTTACCAAATCCCTCTCCTCTATGCAGACTCTCTGTTTTCAGTTTCTCATCTAAACCTGGAGAGGAGTCTTATGAAAATGAAATGAGAACAGAAATTTACTTTCTATCCTGGAAAGGGGTGATTTATAATATAGAACAAGGTTGAGGGAAGATACCAGAATATCAGGGTGAAAGGTGAGGGAAAGGGGGGCACATGGTTTGAAAAACATATTCAGTATGATATTTATCTTAAATTTTACAAAGCAAACAAAAAGTACTTTGCCATATCATAACAGTTATTAATATAAACCATAGAAAATAAAGCTTATAAAATCTTCATAAGTGGTAATATGCATATGCTACTGTGATTTAAAGAAGGTTTTTTATAATTAGAAGGAAGGGAAATTTGAGAATGTTTTCTGCAATGCATGTGTGTAGAAAAAGGGAGAGAAACACTGGTCTTTGTAAACAGGCAAAAAATAATTTAAGGGTGAGAGAAAAAAAAGTTCCATTTGGTCATTTGAGGCTTGACCAAATCTATTTACTCTAATCTTTTCCTCTAATAAAATAACAAATGAGCTGATTTAAAGGTGGTGAATCTATTTTGACATTCTCTCCTCTCTCACCTGGATACAGACCTCCTCAGCTCCAGAACTGACTCCTTTATTTGATGAACAGGGATGGCCAGGGGAAGGCAAACACACACATACCCTCTTTGCAAGCTCAATCTATGTCTAAGACACCCTAGTGTTAAAGGCAAGTCATATATTTACATTGGTCTTAACTATATTTATAAAAGCAGGGCAGAGTTCCTCCCTTGATTCTATAACTCATTCTGAGTTCTGGGAGGTTTGTATAAATGTCAGCTGTCATAATTGCTCATTTATTTGAGAGTGTATTTATTTTAACATTTATATTGAGATCTTGGGATTCCTGATGTAGGGATATAAAATTTACTTTTTACTAAATCTTTAGACAGGCTAGGAAATAGTACAGGATTTAAGCAACAGAATTTCAAAGCTAGGACAGAACTTAGAGATCATCAGTTTCTTCATTATCATAAATATGAAAACCAAGGCCCAGGAAACCAGAGTCTGAAGCTCATGCTTAGACAGTGATGCTGCAGAGTAAAAAAGGCTGCAGGATTTGGAAGCCCAGACTTCTGAATTCAAATCTCTACTCTGCCTTTTATAATTATGATATATTGGGCAAATCATTTAATCCCAGAAGAAGATATTTTGATGTGACTAAAGTTAAATAATTTAACCATGAACTTCAGTTTATCCATCTATAAAATTAGGGCAATAATACCTAGCTTTCAGGGTTATTGATAAAAATACAGATAATATATAAAAATGTTTTTAAAATGTTAACTCTTATTTTTCTTTACTAGAAGAAATTCCAGAAATCCTAAATCCCAGCTCTTTGCTCTTTCTAACTAAGAGTAGGATGTCAGCATAAGCTTTAAAAATCTGATTCATTTTTTAAAAATTCCCTTAGTAAAAACCTCCTATTTCTTGATACTCTCCTCTAACAATATCACAATTAGACATAGATTACTGTTTGACAAAGAGTGGTTCTCAACAGTAGACTCAGAATGTTCCAGGAAAAATGAGGCACATAATTCAGGTAATGCTGTATACTATCGCTCTAGACTAAAGAGAAGCAGAGTTTATTAATACCCAAAAGGTTTCTAAAAAATCCTGCAGGAAGGAAATCTATGTATACTAGCTTAACCAGGTTCTTTGGCATCCTAAATAAATATCTGTTAATACTCCCACAGACTTGTGTCACCTGGACAAACTCCATTCCCCAAAATAACTTATACAAAGGTGCTGCTCAAGGCACAAGTTAATTGAAATGATATGAATTCCAAAATAATGGCTTAAATTCCTTCTGAGTGTTAAGCAAATAAAATGTCAATTCATTTCTTTTTAGTTAAAAATTTTTATACATAGAGCTGGGGAGAGTGGGGAGAAACTGCTGAATAGATATGGAGTTTTACCTTGGGTGATAGAAGTTTTTTGAACTAGATAGATGTGGTGGTGACACAGTACTATCAATGTACTAAATGTCATTGAATTATTTACGTCAAAATGGTTCCATTTATTAGGTGAATTTCAACCTCAATAAATTATCTTTTAAAATTTCATACATGTATAAAAAGTTCAATTTCAAAATATCGAAACCTGACTATTTCAAGTGTTGTATGACAAACCTACAAAAAGTTTCAGAGTTAAAACATATATTACTACAAATATCGAATCATTATGTTGTATACCTGAAACTAATATAACATTACGTCAATTATACTACGATTTAAAAAAAAACACACATATTATCACCAGAGCAAAGAGCAAGTTTTTTTAATGGCCTGTAAAATGTCTGTATGTATTTGTAAAAATAAAAATCAATATTTCTTTTAAGCTCTGAAATTGCAGAAGCTATGTAATAAAGTCAATACTAGAAGAAAAAAAAGGTATTTTCTACAGGTAGCTAATATCTTACAGGCAGATTACAAACCATCACAAAACACATATTGACAGAGATTGACTATGGCTGCTGTAACTTAATCTCTGCATTCGTGATCTCAAACCTCCTGAGTCTCACTTCATGGTTTATGATACAGTTACATCACAACCCCTCAATAGAATTACAGCTTTGTCACTAATCTCTCCCTATCAGTTATCCTGTAAGGAAGGAAGCTGGAAGGCACCACTAGAAAGACGCAACAGCATGAATGATTGCATTCAGTCCCTTTCCACAATAATATCTGTAAGTCTGGGAGTGATAAATGGCACCCAAGTTATAAACGAGCAACAAGGTCAGTAGCACCAAGCAGCCAAGAGTTCAAAGAAAAGTCACAATTCTGATGGGTTCAAGAAAAGGCCACATGCTGCTGGCATGCATGAGTAGAGATAAATCCTCAAAGATGCCTTACTGCAATTACAAAACAGAATCAGAAAAGCCTGTTATCGAAGAGCTAAGAGGTCTGTCCAGGAAATGAACAAAGAACATTGATTAGCATAAAAGTCATTCTTTTTCCGGAAAAATGATGAATTTTTATAACATTCCATGACCAGTCAAGAATTCTGGTGGAAAATGTCTTCAAAATGTTAAATAATTCTTTGACACTGAAAGATGTATCACTGAACAACACTGGTTTTCTTCTTGGTCTTCTCTCTTTAATCTCTTAAGTACATCTATAAAGAATCCAGAAGAGACATGGAGGGAAATGGCCTAACTCTCTAGAATTATTTTAGGCTGTGTCTTCATCCCTTTATCAATTTCTTTAGGTGAATTGCATAAAATAAAAATGTGATCTTTCCTTATAAACTAAAATATACAAATCTTCTAACAATATAACGAATAAAAACCACTCAGAATGTTATCATGAAAGTGGCCTGAGAAATCCCCTTGTTTGACCCTTTATGTAATAGAGACCTGAAAATGTTGAGGGTCTTTCCCAAAGTTATATCATTGGTAATAGGCAAATTGGGGTTAAAACCACTAGGCTCCTGAAACTTACTCCTATCTTCTTTCTCCTTAATAAAAGGTCCCCTCAGATAGCTACTGAAGGTCCCGTAGCATCTAGCTCTCTCGTTGAAGGGACTATAATCCTCAAGTTTTCATGCTCTGTAGACTTGTAATAGATTTCAATAATCTTTGCTATTGCTCATTTATTTGTTCATGAGGATCAAGACGAATTGTACCATACTGGAGAATTTGCTAGCCATTCTGATGCAAAGCTAGAGAATACAAAAAGGGGCAATCATTGAAATCTCCACTACTCCTCGGAGAAAGAAGCCTTAAAACAAAGGACTCCTGAAGATATTGAAAGAGCTTCTTTCCACTTTCACTCCACTTTCTCATAAGGAGCCTCACATTCCTCCTGTGACAGCCATGGGAATTTTCTTCCTTATTTTAAACAGCCATGTTGGAGTACAAAAAATATTGCACCATGTCTCCCATGAGTAATTAACGTTAAGGTTATGATTTTCACAATGCTTTTGCCTTAAACAACAGAATACGAAATGTTAAAAAGCTGCTCATTGCATCCAATAACGGAAATGTAAGGCACATTTTGTATATGGATGCTTTTAAGATTCAAAATGACGTTACAAAATTTTAAGGATAGGACACTAACCATTGAGAAAAAAATATATTTTCAACAGTGGCCTAAAACTGTAAACAGTGCTCATCAAAGGACACAGGAGCTCTTATTGTCCAAATTGGTGGACAACCCAACCATGACTTACTTGTCTTTTCAGACCATTCTTATATGTAGTTATTTTGTGCATGTCTAATTTTCTGGAAATACTTCAAACTAGGTATTGAAATTTTACCATAAAGCTTTATTTTCTCCATCGTGTCCCATAAATGCCTCTGCAACACTTTCTAACTTATCATGAGAACACTTGACTGGCATTGTGATCAGGCCCAAAGAATTTCTGCAACCTTGCTGACTCACACCTCTTTTGAATATGTATAATAATGGTTTTGCTTCAAAAGCATCATCTCTCTTCTTGCTATGCTAAACTTGAAAAGCGTAAGATGACTATTTCAATCAAGTACATCATTAAGAAGTCTAGACCATGAACGTGAAATTTTTTTTAATAGATAATGAAAAGAAGAGGTGATCAATAGAAAGCCACACAGCTCCAAATACATGTGAGAGTTATGAAGAGTTGGGCTCTGATGGGAGAGTAAGATCAATAGAAAATATAATCACTGAAGTGTTCTGTGTACTCTAGACTCTAGAAAAATTATAGTCCAGGGCAGAGCCTCCTACAGCCACTTCAAAGTGTCTAAATTCTTTCCTTGTGCTGGAATGTTCTAATTACTATTGCTAGAAAAACCAAGTTGCAGGATAATTAACCACCTCCTCCATCAGAATCCGACTGAAATAAAACAGACCTCAAATGCCCCCGGACATCTTTTGGCACCTTTTCTTTAATTTGGGTAGGTTTACTTCATGAATATGCAAAATGCAGAATTAATCATCCTCTCTTTATTCCATGAAATAAATTGCTCATGCAGATTTATCCTGTAAGCAATGCTATGTGCACTGCTTTGCTTTCCTCTTTTGCTGTGGGCTTCCAGAGAAGCTGTTTACCTCTCTTCACAGAAAGCACTTCCTTTAGTCCTTACTGAACTAGAAAATCTGCCTTCGTTATCACGAGGGCAGATCACAAACAGAGATATAACCTGGACAAAAAGCACGTTTTAACTTAATTAAGACCAGTATTGTAATTAGACCATTAAAGCACAAATATTATTGGCAATCGGCTGGAGCTGAGAGACTTTTTTTAAACCTGTGGTGGATTTTATTGTTGCTATAATGGTTTTTACCATAATGAAATTTAATGCATTACCAGGAAAAAGCCATACCCTGTGGTAGGGCGCTGCTTATATTTCGAAACACGTTAGCGTGAAGCTACAGTGAGATCTAATAATAGAAATGAACTTACCTAAAGATGCATTGATTTTTATATCAGGTCATGTTGAGAATTTACAAAGAACATCCAGTCCATGAAACAAAAATCCTCTTGAGAATAACATTGATTGCAAGAAGGGTAATATTAGAAAAATGGAAATCCTCTCCTCCCGGAATAGTGTACATTCGTATAATGGATTAAGTGCACGAGGTAGTTTAGAAAAGGTCATCTTTCAGATAAATGATAAATTTGATAAATTTCAGTAGATTTAATCACCCCTGAGATTTGATCAAAACAGCAATAAAGTAACAAATAACATCCATCTCACACATATAATTTGCTTATTTATTCTAACTTCTGAAATTATAAACATTATTTCTAATAGCATGACCTATTCAATAAAATTCCTCACAAGATAAATTCTTACCATTTTAATACATACCCCAATCGTTGGATGGCTTCAAAGAAGATAAGAAGATTGTCTGAAAGAGAAGGAACAGAGAATTAAGGCAGTATTAAATTATATCTTTCATAAAACCATAGACCCCTCCTAAGGTATAAGGGACTAGAGAGGGAGGTTACTGTTACGCCCACATTATTAGACTTGAAATCAGCATTCAACAGTTTACATATATATTCAAAAACACTTTACTAACAGTTTTCTTCAGAGTAGTGTATTTCTTCATTTTCATCATTCAAGTTTACGTTGTTTATCCATATTCTCTATTATGTTTTTAATGTATTTTGTTTTGAAATATTAGGTTACAGTTTTCATATCTGTGAGGGCACATCTCTTGAGAATTCTCCTAATCTGTATGGAGGTTCTGGTGCTCCTTACTCTCCCTTTTCCTATTTTAAATGGGTATGACGTTCAACTCACCTTTTTCTATTGCTCAATTTTAAGTAAAATGAGTGTTTGGTTCTTTTTTGAAAGGAGGAATGAGCCCTGCTATCTTTTCTAACTTCATGGCTCTAGAGCTCCCTCTTTTGTTGTTTTCTCAAAGTGATTGAAAAAATACAGAGTCCTGCTTTCTGAGATGGGCTTCCTTTGCTTCCCTTTCTCATTTTCACCTAGATCAAGGGAGACAAACGACCGCCTATGGACCAGATATGGACCTCTGGCTTGTTTTTGTACTGCCTTCAAGCTAAGAATGAATGTTTTCCACGTTTTTAAAACATTGAAAAGAAAAGGAAAAGAAGGAAGGAAGGAAAGAATGAAAGAAGATGATGCACAGAGATGCAGGTGCCCCAAAATAAAGCTGGCCCTTTAAAGAAAAAATTTGCCATCCGCTGAGTCCTAGGTCAATGTTTTCTTTTGAACTTGTCATTGTTCTGTTCAGTTAGGATTCTACTCCCAGAATTTTCTCCTGGCTCAAGCAAGACTGACCTGAAAGAGAGCTTCTATTTTTTAGCATCAAAAGTTTTTAGGGTCCAGACCTTACAGAAGTCCCCACGCACTAACCAGTAAATTTGATCCTGAGAACCCCTCCGGCTATGCCTGCTGTTTTCAGATTGCCATCCTTTCCAGCTGGCTTTCTTTCTCTGCATTTGTGGATTCAGGAAGAACTGAAATTTAGGCCACTGCCTCCATCTTCCCAAAATCGAGTTAATTTTTTTTAACTGAATGATGAAGAGAACCTGGAAAGATTAGGAACATTTCTGCTTTCTCTTTATGAACTGGAATGTGATTTTTTAAGGACCAAGGATGTGTTCAGTAAATGCTTATTTAATTGATTTACTGCTTCTTTCTTCCTTATCTTTAATAAAATATTCAATTATTTTTTTACATATGTTAATAAAATTGATCAAATAAATAATTAAATTTCAATTTATATACCATTATACAATAGAATTAAATTCCCCTCAGAGAAAGCAGACTCTTTCTCCTGGGTTAATTCTATATCTCCCCTAATAACAAAGCCACTCTCAGAGAGTTGAATCTATTTTACTCTCTTTGTTTCAGATTTCCCTTTCAAGGATGTAGCACAATATGAACCTTCATAATTAAATTTATTCTATGAGAAGGATGGAGTCACTTATATTGAACCTATAACTATTCAAAATGCCGAACAAAATATAAAAAGTAACTCTGAGGAAATCCTGGAGAGCGAGCAAAAGCAGAAAGAAACTGGAGGGCATTTGACTCTTTCAGGAAAGAAAGGAGCTGCACCAGGTGAAATCCTTGTTTCCAAGGCTTTTCACTGAGGACACCCACCCAGTAACACCTGGGGAGGGGGATGACGGAGGGCTAACGCTCAAGCAAAGGCTCAGACTTGCTGGCTTCAAAAGTCATAGAAGGAAGTTTGGGTTGCTAAATGGCTGAAAATTAAGAGGGGAAAATCAAATTAAAAAGACCACGGTAAGGGCAGTCCTCAAAACTGCGTACAGTGTGCAGGTTCGCAGAGCAAGTTAGAGGGAGCGCCGACTACCCAGAGAGGGAGGGAGAGGGCAGACCCCAGCTCAGAGAAGCTGTCTGGCCACCTTGGGTTTTGGAGTGGGTGTGCCCCAGCTACTGTGAACTTGGACCCCGTTGCAGGAGCCTTTCTCAGGATGCTCTTCTTTTCTCTGCCCAGACCTGGAGTACATTAGCAGCAGGGAATACTTGATATTGTTTTTCAGAACTACTGAATAACTTTTAAAAACTGAATTACTGGGATTCGCTTCAAGATGATGGAGGAGTGAGACATGGAGATCACCTTCCTCCCCACAAATACATAAAAAATACATCTACATGTGGAACAACTCCTACAGAACACCTACCAAACACTGGCAGAAAAGCTCAGACTTCCCAAGAGGAACAGATGCCTGAGGGCAACCTACACTCAGAGGTGGGGCCAAAACCAAAGCTGAACCCCAGGAGCTGTGCGAACAAAGAGAAAAGGAAATTTCTCTGTGCAGCCTCAGGAGCAGTGATTAAATTGCCACAATCAACTTGATGTATGCTGCATTGTGGAATACCTGAATAGACAAGAAATCATCCCAAAATTGAGGCAGTGGACTTTGGGAGCAAACGTAGACTTGGGGTTTGCTGTCTGCAACTGATTTGTTTCTGATTTTTATGTTTGTCTTAGTATAGTTTTTAGTGCTTGTTATCACTGGTAGATTTGTTTCTTGGTTTGGGTGCTCTCTCTTTTTTTAATTATTATTATTTTTTTTTAAATATTTTTTTTCATTTATTCCTTTTTTTTTCTTTCTTTTTTTCTCCCTTTTCTTCCGAGCTGTGTGGCTGACAGGGTCTTGGTGCTCCGCCCTGGTGTCAGCTATGAGCCTCTGAGGTGGGAGTGCCAAGTTCAGGACATTGGACCACCAGAGACCTCCCAGCCCCATGTAATATTAATCGGTGAGAGCTCTCCCAGAGATCTTTCTCTCAACATTAAGACCCAGCTCCACCCAAAGGCCAGCACGCTCCAGTGCTGGACAACCCATGTCAAACAACTAGCAACACAGGAACACAACACAACCCATTAGTAGAGAGGCTGCCTAAAATCATACTAAGTTCACAGACACCCCAAAACATACCACCAGACAAGGCCATGCCCACCAGAAAGACAAGATCCAGCCCCACCCACAGGAAGACAGGCACCAGTCCCCTCCAACAGGAAGCCTACACAAGGCACTGAACCCACCTCACCCACTGGGGGCAGACACTAAAAACAACAGGCACTAAGAACCTGCAGCCTGCGAAAAGGAGACCCCAAACACAGTAAGTTAAATGAAATGAGAATGCAGAGAAATATACAGCAGATGATGGAGCAAGGTAAAAACCCACCAGACCAAACAAATGAAGAGGAAATAGGCAGTCTACCTGAAAAAGAATTCAGAGTAATGATAGTGAAGATGATCCAAAATAATAGAAATAGAATGGAGGAAATAAAAGGTATGTTTAACAAGGACCAAGAAGAACTAAAAAGCAAACAAACAATGATGAACAACACAATAAATGAAATTAAAAATTCTCTAGAAGGAACCAATAGCAGAATAACTGAGAGAGAAGAATGGATAAGTAACCTGGAAGATAAAATAGTGGAAATAACTACCACAATCAGAATAAAGAAAAAAGAATGAAAAGAATTGAGGACAGGCTCAGAGACCTCTGGGACAACATTAAACACATCAATATTCAAATTATAGGAGTCTGAGAAGAAGAAGAGATAAAGAAAGGGTCTGAGAAAATATTTGAAAAGATTATAGTTGAAAACTTCCCTAACAAGGGAAAGGAAATAGTCAACTCCAGAAAGCACAGAGACTCCTATACAGGATAAATCCAAGGAGAAACATGCCAAGACACATATTAATCAAACTATCAACAATTAAATACAATGAAAAAATATTAAAAACAGCAAGGGAAAAGCAACAAATAACATACAAGGGAATCCCCATAAGGTTAACAGCTGATCTTTCATTAAAAACTCTGCAAGCCAGAAGGGAGTAGCAGGACATATTTAAAGTGATGAAAGGGAAAACCCTACAACCAAGATTACTCTACCGAGCAAGGATCTCATTCACATTCGACAGAGAAATTAAAACCTTTACAGACAAGCAAAAGCTAAGAGAATTCAGCACCACCAAACCAGCTTTACAACAAATGCTAAAGGAACTTCTCTAGGCAGGAAATGCAAGAAAAGGAAAAGACCCTCAAAAACAAACGCAAAACAATTAAAAAAAATGATAATAGGAACGTACATATCAATAATTACATTAAAATGTAAATGGCTTAAATACTCCAACCAAAAGACATAGATTGGCTGAATGGATACAGAAACAAGACCTGTATATATGCTGTCTACAAGAGACCCACTTCAGACCTAGGGACACATACAGCCTGAAAGTGAGAGGATGGAAAAAGATATTCCATGCAAATGGAAATCAAAAGAAAGCTGGAGTAGCAATTCTCATATCAGACAAAATAGACTTTAAAATAAAGACTATTACAAGAGACAAAGAAGGACACTACATAATGATCAAGGGATCAATCAAAGAAGAAGATATAGCAATTGTAAAATTTTATGCACCCAACATAGGAGCACCTCAATACATAAGGCAAATGCTAACAGCCTTAAAAGGGGAAATCGACACTAACACAGTCATAGTAGGGGACTTTAACACCCCACTTTCACCAATGGACATATCATCCAAAATGAAAATAAATAAGGAAACACAAGCTTTAAATGATACATTAAACAAGATGGACTTAATTGATATTTATAGGACACTCTATCCAAAAACAACAGAGTACACTTTCTTCTCAAGTGCTCGTGGAACATTCTCCAGGATAGATCATATTTGGGTCACAAATCAAGCCTTGGTAAATTTAAGAATATTGAAAGCATATCAAGTATCTTTTCTGACCACAGCACTATGAGACTAGATATCAATTACAGAAACAAAATGGTATAAAATACAAACTCATGGAGGCTAAACAATACACTACTAAATAACCAAGAGATCACTGAAGAAATCAAAGAGGAAATCAAAAAATACCTAGAAACAAATGACAATGAAAACACGATGGCCCAAAACCTATGGGATGCAGCAAAAGCAGTTCTAAGCGGGAAGTTTATAGCAATACAATCCTACCTCAAGAACCAAGAAAAATCTCAAATAAACAACCTAACCTTACACCTAAAGCAATTAGGGAAAGAAGAACAAAAATAACCGAAAGTTAGAAGAAGGAAAGAAATCAAAAAAATCAGATCAGAAATCAATGAAAAAGAAAAGAAGGAAACAAGAGCAAAGATCAATAAAACTAGAGAAGTAACAACTGACACTGCAGAAATACAAAGGATCATGAGAGATTACTACAAGCAACTCTATGCCAATAAAATGGACAACCTGGAAGAAATGAACAAATTCTTAGAAATGCACAACCTTCTGAGACTGAACCAGGAAGAAATAGAAAATATAAACAGACCAATCACGAGCACTGAAATTGAAACTGTGATTAAAATCTACCAACAAACAAAAGCCCAGGACCAGATGGCTTCACAGGCGAATTCTATCAAACATTTAGAGAAGAGCTAACACATATCCTTCTCAAACTCTTCCAAAATATAGCAGAGGGAGGAACACTCCCAAACTCATTCTACGAGGCCACCATCACCCTGATACCAAAACCAGACAAAGATGTCACAAAGAAAGAAAACTACAGGCCAATATCACTGATGAACATAGGTGCAAATATCCTCAACAAAATAGTAACAAACAGCATCCAACAGCACATTTAAAGGATCATACACCATGATCCAGTGAGGTTTATCCCAGAAATGCAAGGATTCTTCAATATACGCAAATCAATCAATGTGATACACCATAGTAACAAACTGAAGGATAAAAACCATATGATAATCTCAATAGATGCAGAAAAAGCTTTTGACAAAATTCAACACCCATTTAGGATAAAAAACTCTCCAGAAATAGGCATAGAGGGAACCTACCTGAACATAAGAAAGGCCATATATGACAAACCCACAGCCAACGTGTTCTCAATGGTGAAAAACTGACACCATTTCCGCTAAGATCAGGAAGAAGACAAGGTTGCCCACTCTCACCGCTATTATTCAACATAGTTTTAGAAGTTTTAGCCACAGCAATCAGAGAAGAAACAGAAATAAAAGGAATCCAAATCAGAAAAGAAGGGTAAAACTGTCACTGTTTGCAGATGATATGATACTATACATAGAGAATCCTAAAGATGCTACCAGAAAACTACTAGAGCTAATCAATGAATTTGGTAAAGTAGCAGGATACAAAATTAATGCACAGAAATCTCTTCCATTCCTTTACACTAATGATGAAAAATCTGAAAGAGGGGTTAAGGAAACACTCCCATTTACCATTGCAACAAAAAGAATAAAATACCTAGGAATAAGTCTACCTAAGGAGACAAAAGACCTGTATGCAGAAAACTATAAGACACCGATGAAAGAAATCGAAGATGACACAAACAGCTGGAGAGATGCACCATGTTCTTGGATTGGAAGAATCAACATTGTGAAAATGACTATACTACCCAAAGCAATCTACAGATTCAATGCAATCCCTATCAAACTACCACTGGCATTTTTCACAGAACTAGAACAAAAAAATTTCACAATTTGCATGGAAACACAAAAGACCCCGAATAGCCAAAGCAATCTTGAGAACGAAAAATGGAGCTGGAGGAATCAGGCTCCCTGACTTCAGACTATATTACAAAGCTACAGTAATCAAGACAGTTTGGTACTGGCACAAAAATAGAAATATAGATCAATAGAACAGGCTAGAAAGCCCAGAGATTAACTCACTCACCTATGGTCACCTTATTTTTGATAAAGGAGGCAAGAATATACAATGGAGAAAGGACAGGCTCTTCAATAAGTGGTGCTATGAAAACTGGACAGCTGCATGTAAAAGAATGAAATTGGGACACTCCCTAACACCGTATACAAAAATAAACTCAAAATGGATTAAAGACCTAAATGTAAGGCCAGACACTATAAAACTCTTCGAGGAAAACATAGGCAAAACACACTATGACATAAATCACAGCAAGATCCTTTTTGACCCACCTCGTAGAGAAATGGAAATAAAAACAAAAACAAACAAATGGGACCTAATGAAACTTAAAAGCTTTTGCACAGCAAAGGAAACCATAAAGAAGACAAAAAGACAACCCTCAGAATGGGAGAAAATATTTGCCAACGAAGAAACTGACAAAGGATTAATCTCCAAAATATACAGTCAGCTTATGCAGCTTAATATGAAAAAAACAAACAACCCAATTCAAAAGTGGGCAGAAGACCTAAATAGACATTTCTCCAAAGTAGATATACAGATTGCAGACAAACACATGAAAGGATGCTCAACATCACTCATCATTAGAGAAATGCAAATCAAAACTACAATGAGGTATCACCTCACCCCAGTCAGAATGGCCATCAACAAAAAAATCTACAAACAATAAATGCTGGAGAGGGTGTGGAGAAAAGGGAACCCTCTTGCACTGTTGGTAGGAATATAAATTGATACAGCCACTATGGAGAACAGTATGGAGGTTCCTTAAAAAACTAAAAATAGAACTACCATATGACCCAGCAATCCCACTACTGGGCATATACCCTGAGGAAACCTTAAATCAAAACGAGTCAAGTACCACAATGTTCACTGCAGCACTATTTACAGTAGCCAGGACGTGGAAGCAACCTAAGTGTCCATCAACAGATGAATGGATAGAGAAGATGTGGCACATATATACAATGGAATATTAGCCATAAAAAGAAACAAAATTGAGTTATTTTTAGTGAGGTGGATGGATCTAGAGTCTGTCATACAGAGTGAAGTAAGTCAGAAAGAGAAAACCAATACCGTATGCTAACACATATATATGGAATCTTAAAAAAAAAACCAAAAAGGTTCTGACAAACCTAGGGGCAGGAGAGGAATAAAGACGCAGATGTAGAGAATGGACTTGAGGACACGGGGAGGGGGAATGGTAAGCTGGGACAAAGTGAAAGAGTAACATTGACATGTATACACTACTAAATGTAAAATAGCTAGTGGGAAGCAGCTGCATCGCACAGGGAAATCAGCTCAGTGCTTTGTGACCACCTAGAGGGGTGGGATAGAGAGCGTGGGAGGGAGACGAAAGAGGGAGGGGATATGGGGATATATGTATACATATAGCTGATTCACTTTGTTATACAGCAGAAACTAACACAACATTGTAAAGCAATTATACTCCGATAAAGATGTTTAAAAAAAAAACCCTGAATTATTTACGTCTGCCTATTTTGAAAGGCATTAGACCTATGCAGTATGTTCCTTCAAAATATCATACTTGTTTTTCCCAGTTCGAGTTCTATGGCATAAGATTAAAATCTATGTGCTAAGAAAAATTATACACAACTTGTAAATACTGTAAAAACGAACACAACATTGTAAATCAATTGTACTCCAATATAAAACAAAATTGTTTTTAAAGAGATTTTTATAGTGTGACCTTTTGACATTATGCAGGAACATTGTTTAATAGGCCCACATGATTGTTTAATTATCTAGAAGGATGAACCCATTTACTATTGGAGTAGAGTTTAGACCCTGAAATTGATTATTTCTTTTTATTTCAGGTACATATGGTAACTACAAAGGCTTTATTGCCCTGTAGGAAATTGATCAGTTTTTACGTAACCTAGCAATCTCGTTCTAACGTTCTTCTATAAATGCCTGTAAATTCCTAGTTTCTCAAAATGCTCTTTTACTGGATCAGTCATTAATGGGTTTATAAATCTTTGGCGTGCATTTGTTCTATATTTGTATTACTGTGTTTTTAACTTTTGGAAAATAATGCTTTGACACAGAGATTGTGCATATCTGGTAGGTATACACATAACATCGTGTGATAATAAATGTGCTTAGTTTGGTTGTTGCTTTACAATTCAAAAAAAAGAAAACAAAACTGTGTATAACCCCCACAAAAATCTCAGCTGATTCCTGGATGTGCCCAGGGTGGGATATGGAGAACTTCTGGTATGCAAGCTTGGGAGATGATCTGGTGAAATCTGAAACTGGCCCCTGGACACGGAAAGGAAGGAGAGACCCAAGAAAGAGGCTCATTGGAGCCTCTTATATGGAATTTTACCTAAGGAAATCCCCCAATATCTCATCCTTTATTTACTCAGTACTTTTGGTGAAGACCTATAACATGCCCTGAGATGGGCACCACAGGAGATACAAAGTGAATGAGACACATTTTAGCCTTACAAAGAATTTACAAACTAGGTTAGACACTAGTGGTACGTATAAATATACAAATAAGCAAAATAAATGTGAGTAATTCAAGCACAGAATAATCAGGGAATTGTGGTGGTTCACATAAAGAAACATTTACTTCTAGGGTGATTGCCTAGAGAAAATAGTATTGTAGGCAGCTTTTGAAAATGAAAAGCATAATCAGAGTTTTGACAGGTGAATGTGTTTCTATACGGCATTCTAGTGGATAAGGCCATATTAATAAATGTTCACGAATCTGATAAAAGAACAGTTTGCAATTTCAGACACTATTTTATACTATCATTATTCTGCCAAGGCTTATGCAATTTGAATTTTATGTAAGTTAAAAACAATCTACTTTTAGATTCAATACCAAACAAATCTCACTACATTATTAATAGTGTCGTCCCTCGGTATTCATGGGAGACTGGTTCCAGAACCCTATGAATACCAATATCTAACCAATGCACATCCTCTTGTATATGTTAAATCATCTCTAGATTACTTATAATACCTAGCATAATGTAAATGCTATGTAAATAGTTACCATCACTCAGCAAATTCAAGTTTTGCTTTTTGGAACTTTCTGGAGTTTTCTTCCCCCAAAATATTTTTGATCTGCTGTCGGTTGGTTGAATCCAAGGATGCAGAATCCACAAATACAGAGGGCTCACTGTATTATTAAAACCAAAGAATCAGGTTTTAATCCCAGCAAATACAAGAAATTCCTCATGATTTACTCTTTTTAGAAATAAACAAAACAAAGAAAATTATACAAAGGCATGAAATTATGCATGCTAAAATTTATACACCACTTCTCAAGTGAAAAGAAACTGAACTGTTATTGACCATCTTCCATATATCAGACGTAATGGGAAAGCAATATATGTGTATCATTATTTTGTGTATATGTTTACTCTGTGCAAAGCACTGTGCTAGATCCTATAGAAAAAGAAAACAGGTCTTCATTCTTTAAGGAGTTTGCACATTAATAAGGGAAACACACATGGGCTCAGGTACCATGATGAGATCTATGCATTTATCAGTCCCAAGTCATAAATATCCCTGGCTGTTCAGAAAGAGTAAACATTTTTATCGTACCTCTGTCTGGCATACAACTGTTCCTTCAGAATCTTCATTATAGTACTGTTCTGTATTACGGCACTTAGACTGTATTTTAACTGTGTACTTGACTTGCTCTTTTTTTTTTCCTGTCATCACCTCACATTCAGTGTGTCTAAAATAGACTTCATTTTTCCCCCAAAGTGGCTGCCTCTCATGATTTTGTTTCTGTTCCTGGTAGCAACATTCTTTGTAATGGCAGAGCCTTAATATACATGCACGTCCCTTTAATTCAAGTCCTTACTTTCAGCCCTGATCAGACCTTGGATCATGTTGGTCCTTTGTTCATATTTTTGAATCTCTGACTTGCTCTTTTGACACAATAAGATATTAAGGGCAAAGACTGAGTCATCACCTCTTTTTGCCTCAGAATCTGGGATGTCCTGGAATATTCCATTATTCAATAAACTCTTCATTAAAGGAGGAATAAATAAATAATTAGTAACTTTAAAATAAGTCATTTTTTTAAATTACAAAACCTTATTTAACAAAAGACTACCCTCATAACCATAGAAAGTATGGAGCGATAGAGTAGGATGTGACATAAAATGATCCATCAATTCTTTTATTTTCTCAGCCTGACTTCTACAGTCTTCTCCCAAAGCATTTTAAGCATCTAAATTATTTTAAATATATACGCTGCAAAGGGTAACCTATAACATGTTTTGTTATTATATGCCAAAGTTCAATTAAACATTTGGATTCATATTTAATCTAAATTCTACTCATAGAAAAGTTCTCATCTTTTCTCCACAGTAGAAATAGAAACCTATCATGTGATGGAAACTATTTAATAAAGATTTTGTGTCCTCCTTAGAATTTAAAATAATAAAGAGCTTATGAGTTTTTTCCTACTTTTCTCTGTTTTTGAAAAACACAGACATTTTTAGAGCAATTTACAGTAAAATTGAGCAGCAGGTACAGAGATTTCCCATATACCTCCTGCCCCACATACACGCAAGCCTCCCCACTATCAGAATCCTGCACCAGATGATACATTTGTTGCAGTTGATGGACCTACATTGACACATCATTACCACACAAAGTCCATAGTTTACCTTAGGGCTTACCCTTGGTGCGGTACTTTCTGTAGGTTTTAACAAGTAGGTGATGAGGCATGTCCACAAATATAGGATTGTATAAAATAGTTTCACTGCTCAAATAATCCTTTGTGTTCTGCCTATTCATTCTCCCTCTTCCCTAACCTTTGGCAATGACTGATTTTTCTTTTTAATAGACTTTATTTTTTAGATCAGTTTGTTCACAGCAAAATTGAGTGCAGGTACAAAGATATTCCCTATCTCTAACCCCTGGTCCCACACATGCACTTTTTAATCATTTCCACTGCACATAGAGAGGTGAATGCAGAACCAGAAGCCAAATACCCTACTTCTAAATCCTGTGTTCTTTCCACTTCACAGCAAATACATTTCTCTAAACACAGTCCCTGCTGTAACAGACTGGGCCTACAGGCCCACTCTATACAGAGTTCATTCAGGGGCGATTATGGCCCTAATTCCTTTATTAAAATTCCTCCTAAGAGGATCATAAAATTTACCCTTTAAATATTAACCAAATTTTAGTGACTACAAATAATTAGCATTTGATTATTTGTGAAGTCTGACCTCTCGGAGAGAGTTTTGTGTCTTCAGTCTGTGCTTTCCTTCAAAATTGCATTTCCTGTTAATAGTTTCATTAATAAATAAGGAGTCAGTCACCTAAGTTCCTTCATTTGTAATAAAGGGCTTTTGGGACTAAATGGACTTAGTTTGTTTCCAGCAATAGAATTTAGTGATGACACGATCATTCTTTTCCCTCATAAAATTAGAACCTCTCAGAAAAAGTTTATTAATTTAAAAAATGTGACTATATTAATAAAATATTTTTCTATTCCCAAAGTGACATTTTCTTAGAAGATTTAGTATATGGAATAAAATTATATTGGAACAATTTAGCAATGTGTTGGATAACATTAAATTATTAATAATCAGAGTTATTATTTAGAGAACTATAGTTATATAGGTAATTATAATCATTTTTATAAAGCTGATTATTAATAATTATTAATATTATTGTTATTAAAATGAATTGATGCCAATTCAGAGAATAAATAAAAATATATCAATGAATGGCATTTATATATTTGTGGAGAATGTAAAAGTGTGATTGGAATCTGCTAAGGGATAGGACGTCTGAAGGAAATGTTTATCAGTACTTCTCATCAAATAACAGTCTTCCAGAAATAGAGTGGCTTGCTCAGATCTCAGCCTCTGGAGAATTATAAATCTGGGGAGGAACTTTGAACGTCTTTGAGAGTAATTTTCCCTGTAAGCTGTAGATAAGACACCTTAATAGGGATCACACCTTCCAAAACAGGACGTGTGACTGAAGCACCTCATCTCCACCTACAAGAGAGACTTGTAAACTCCCTCTGTATTATGAGGAGAAGGTGCTTAAAGGCCAGAACCTCTCAGCAGCATTCTGTTGGCACCATACCCAAGGCTGACACTCCCTTTCACGTGGATTGTAGAGTCCACTTTGTTGAACTAACCCCAAACTAAATGAGAAACCAGGAGTGGCAAGGGAAGATATCTGGAATTGGGGATGAATAAACCTCTTTAAATTGTAATTTTGTGTCCAGAGGTGCCTTTCTTAAACTTTGTCCTCTGAGATTACACACTGTGAAAAAGAAAATAATAATGTAGGTTTTTATCTTTAATTAGACATACTCCTTCATATATCATTAATGATGTTGATTTTTTTCAAGATGCTTATATTTGGTAAAATTGGATCCTATCTGTAGTTTTGCTCTGTTTCCATCTGAAAAAAGCTAACAAAGATAAAGGACTTTACAGGTTAAATTATGCAATGAAAGATCCCATTCAAGTTACCATTGCAAATGTGAAAATGAAGATGGAACCCTCTTAAAATGTAGATAAATGTTATCTAATTATTTATATGACTTTTCCAATTTTTATTCAAACTATCAAGTGAAGAGATTAGTTTAATAGAAACTAACTTTTGACTTATGAATAAGATGATCCAGTAGTTCACAGTTTTATCCCTGGAGAGTAAGATTTAGAAATCAGGCCCTCTGAAATACCAGGATCACAGTGATCCCAGGAGACAAGGAAGAGACAAGGGTAGCCACTGCCTGTACTTTCAGAGGGAAACCTGACTTCTCATTTTCTTTACAGAACAACTCCTGAAACATTACAGTATGATGATTTATACCTCCTTTAATTTGAAGCTAGTGAGGTTGATTAAGTGATTGAAGCAATTACTTTTGCTAAGAAAAGTACTATGCTTGAATGCTGGTAAATGTCAAAGGACACTGAGTGACGATCATAATTTTCTGATTCTAAAAATGCAACCTGGGTTTCCCTGGTGGCGCAGTGGTTAAGAATACGCCTGCCAATGCAGGGGACATGGGTTCTAGCCCTGATCCAGGAAGATCCCACATGCTGTGGAGCAACTAAGCCCGTGCGCCACAAATACTGAGCCTGTGTGCCACAACTACTGAAGCCCACGCACCTAGAGCCTGTGCTCCGCAGCAAGGGAAGCCACTGCAATGAAAAGCCCATGCACCACAACGAAGAGTAGCCCCCGCTCACCGCAAGTAGAGAAAGCCCGCATGCAGCAACGAAGACAAAACGCAGCCAAAAATAAATAAATAAATAAATAAGGTTAACGTAATTTATTTTTTAAAAAGACAGAACTTTAGAATAAACAAATAAATAAATAAATAAATATGCAACCTAAGTAAAGGTTGCTTCAGCCCTTGCTTCAGTTAACTATCTGCACTGCTCACACATCACAGTCACACGTTCTGTCCATTAATGATGAAAAAGAGGAAGTTCAACTAAGTTCAAATGAGGAATGTAAACAGAAAGGAAGTTCAGGGTGTGCATGTATGACAGAGTAGATTCAGCTAAATGACTTATATTTTCTATATCTAAAAAAGAACAATAACTGATTATAAAGATTGCATAAAACTAGTAATTAAAAGTTACATTGTTTTGTGAACATGTATATATAGAGATTTTTTAAACATTTAGGGGGAAAAGTTTATCCACCAAAGAAATCTAAATGATGCTAATATTTACAGGGTCAGCTAGGAAATAATAGAATTTTTTTAGAGCTGGAATGTGCCCTTACTAATCAAATCTTCTCTTGAAATTTTAATTATTCGTTATATCTCATTTCTCCACTGAATGAAGTTATTTTGAGTAAAACACAAATCCCAATGTGAATAAAAATACAAATTGGAAATTGCATAGAAATAAACTCCTTTAGCACAGTGACCTAAATTTTTTAAAAAATTAAGAACTCTCAAAAGCAGAATTTTAAATCACTTGCCCCAACTTTGAACTTGTTAAAATACAGACACTATACAGACCATCCCCAAATTCTGATGGATTGACCTGTGATTTTATGACTTTACAGCAGTTCAAAAGAGATAACACATTCAGTAGAAAGTGTACTTCAAATGTTGAATTTTGGTCTTTTCCCTGGGCTAGTGGTAAAAGGTACAATACTCTCATATCCATAACTGCAACTCGCAGTCAGTCATGCAATCACAAGGGTAAGTAACTGATGTACTTAAAACCATTCTGTATCCAGACAACCTCCTTTTTTTTTCACTTTCAGTACAGTAGTCAATAAAGTACATGAGATATTCAACACTTTGTTATAAAATAGGCTTTGTGTTAAATGATTTTGCCCAAGTGTAGGCTAATGTAAGTGTTCTGAGAATGTTTATGGTAGGGTAGGCTACGCTATGCTGTTCAGTAGGTTATGTGTATTAAGTGCATTTTCGACTTAATGATATTTTCATCCGATGATAGGCTTATTGGGACATAACCCCATCATCAGTAGAGGAAGATCTGTACTAAAAACACCCCTTTTCTGCTGTTGCTTGTCAAATTATTGTACATGTTACCATTTACTTAACAATGTGAAAGATATCAAGCAAAACATTTAACACTCAAATTATATTGTAGCATGCCAGGGCCACCCAAATATGTTTATCCCTGAGTCCTGCATCATTCAATGGAACACAACCTTCGTCAGCTACGCCTACTCCATTTTATCCTATCCTGCTATCCCACATCCATCATGTCCTATTTCTGCCTCACCCATCATCATAGGTGCCCTCACTTACAACTGCACTTCCTTATCCTTCACTTCTGAAATCAAGTGCTCCTACGTGTTTAAGCAGTTTTTATAAACTCTCTCTTCTTACCCTAATTAAAACCTGGATCTCCCCCTAGTATACGATTTTCTCTATAAAAATTCTATAATTATAAAAGCTACTGTAATCCAGGTCACCTAGGGCTGTATCCTATCCCTATACAAGGAGTCTATACAGACTTGGAGAGGAAACAGTAAAAGGGATTGATCTTGTGATTTCTCAAACTATAGGCATATATTCATTACTACACTCACAATGTGGGTGTTTGATGATGATGATGATGTTGATGATGTTAGCTGACCAGGAAGGAAAGGAGATACTTCTCCTCTGCATGTTCTTAATACCTCCTCATCCATCTTTCCTAAAGAGAATTCACATTATATCCCAAGGACAGAGTAAGCTATTCTTTATGCAAAGCTGTACAGAGTCCAAGAATGGGAATTTGATTAGCAAAAACAATTTGATGCAGATACCTGGGTATCACGTACCACACATTCTCCTGGAATGCCCAATTGCATCCTGAAACAGTGACTAAATTCCTATTCCCTTTGTGTATCTTGTAAACTTCACAGCCCCCTGTCATTCATTTTCAAAGGTTTTTCTTCTCCATTAGGTGTCTGCTAGTATGCAGTGGAGATGGAGGAGTCTTGGTCTCACTCTCTGTTGGGGATATGAGGCTTTCCACTTCAGGGTGCCGCTTTCAACAAAATCTTTTCGCAAATCCACCAGTGGGTTTTCCTTTTATCTCATTTGCTGAAATTTGGTCACAGGGTCTCTTTTAGGTACAATACAGCCTAAAAACCCAGTATACTGCCAAGAGGATCAGGAGGCCATGTGTGGTTTAGAGCAATGATATTTTACCCCATGAGGACATTTTATCACATGAAAACATTGCCATCCTCCACAAGTGGGGGGGTTCTAGTAGCAAGGAGGAAGGTAGAAATAGATACTCCATAAACCACTATGTTTCCTAGTCAGTGACTACAAATTACTCATTGTGAAAAAACTTAATGTTAAGTCTCATAGAAAAGAAGAAACAATAGAAAGTTATATATTGTTCTTTATGGATGAGTACCAGTGTTCTCACATTTCATTTCTTCAGTGTATTATGTAATACTTTCATGAAATTTATGAAACGTGGTAAAATTTTTCTAACAGGATGAAACCCTAAGGAACAGCGGTAGAGTAGAAAGTTCTTATTAAACAAATGTTCATCAATTTCATCAAAGAAATTGCCAAGCCTTTGGTGACTATCTACCAAGGCCATCTATTCCATATTTGGAATATGAACAGCAGTTATTTCTTATATTTAACCAAGTGAAAACGTGGTAATGGATATACAGCTATGCATAAAATACAATGTCTACATATTCTGGTGGAAGGTAGGAGGACCTCTTAGTAACAGTGATGAGATTGAATTACAAGCACTGTAAAAAATAACTCTCATTTTTTACTCCTAAAGAATAAGAAGGGGGAAAAAATGTGCTATTGTAAGATTAGGGTGAGTCTCACAAATGGCAGAAAGGCACTGACACTGATTGTTGATAGGGAATCAAGAGACCACAGAAATACCACGTCTCCCACATTCACCAGGAAATCTCGGCATGACAGCCACCAGATGAAGCAAGTATACTAAGAAATAGGAAATAGGATGTTATGCTCTCTTCACCACATCTTCAAAAAGTCATTCCATTGGAAAAAAAAAAAATCATTACATAAAGTTACAGGAATCACATGGAAAAACAAATTAAATGAGAAACCTCATATTTCACAGTCTCATAATTATTTTTATTTAGTTAAATCCCTTTAACTCTCAGGTAACTCCATGATTTGATATATTCCATTTCTTTGGGAGCTATTACATCTAATGGAAAAATAATTTTCTAGTACTAAACAATTGTACTAGAAAACAGCAAATGAATATGTTATTATCACTATTTATAGAGTTTTTTAATATGCTAAAAACCTTTGAAAAAAATAAAGCCTTCTCTGCCTAGTATTATTATTGCTGGGAGCAATTAGGTAAAGCATAGGAGGCCAGATTCTCTTTTTAAAGTCTCTACACAGCTCTAAAGGTGAAAAGCATGTTCACAGAGAAACTACATGAAGTTTTTTAAGGTAAGATCTTTCATTCACTTATAGCCTTAAGTATATGGGTGATAGAAATGTATCTCACCACTCTGAATTAATCTAATCTAATCAACGTATAATGACTAAAGTTGGCCATATGTTAATTAATTAAACTAAGCAACAATTTATAAATGGATGACTGAGGAATTCACCTAACAACAATGTTCTAATCAAGAGATGAGTCCTACTACCAAATTTGAGTTGAAAATAGACAATATTACTAACATAATTTTAAAGTTCTGAACAAAGGAATTTCTCAAAATAGAAAAAAAATATTTTTAAGGCTTGGGTAAGAGACATTGGCCCTGATCCAGAGTTACCCCACACTCCTTAGTAGAATCTGTCCTTCAGACACAACATTAGGGGCGTATATCAGCAAGGCCTTGTCTACAGGGGAGAGGAGTACTTAAAGTTCTCTTGTCCAGGATAAATCACTTATTCTGACTCTATACTCAGAAAAATTCCAATTTTATTATTTGCCTTGAGGTGCCTATCGGTAGAGAACATTATAGCCTACAAACATCATAGCTAATCTATATGGAAATAACATTTATCTTTTACAAACAAACAAAAAATGGCATTCCTGTCTATGCCTTAGACTCCTGTGAATTTGGTGTAGTTTAGATAACTGACAATATATGTGTATTCTGGTCCTACAAACCAGAATATGGTGACCCTATCAGAAAACTTCCAGAGGGCTAGATGCCTTGTGCTGGCTGTACACCTCTTCCCTGCTCTTTCAAGCCCATTATCCTACACTGTCCTCTGAATATGAAAATTGTGTCACTAGTCTACTCTTAATGAAAGGTATCTAATAATATCTCCAGAGTTTGAGGTAGATTCTGCTGAATCACCAATACATAGCTTTTACCAATAGAATATAAGTGAAACTCAATTTTGGGAGTAAAGGTAAAATCTATGATTCTTCTACAGGAGAACCAAATCTATGGTTCTTCTACAGGAGAACGAATCTCTAGCTTTCTTAGTACCTACTGCCAACTCATTGGGTTACCGTCCCAGACATTATCCAGTAAGGAAGCCTCACTTGGCTGCCAGGGAAGACCTAGATTTCTGCGAAATGCTAGCAACATATCAATGAGACAATACTCATTCTTATTCCCCCATGTATTCTTAAAATTTAATTATTGCCTTCTTCCTGTTGCTTTTCTTCTACTTTGACTACCAGCTACACTAATCATAATCATTATTACATCGATTCGTATTTGTCTTAGCAAAAATTCCAATAATCTATAGCAAAACACACAGCATTTTATGTCTGTACGATTATCTAAAAGATTAGTTAACACTAATTAAGGCATTTGTTTTCCCTGTGCCTGGTACAGATATATAGATTCGAATACAGGTCATTAAGTAACTTACAGAGACTGTTTAGTGAATGGATAAAGGGAAGGGTTTCTGATGTTCCTGAAACTTAACTCACATTATGGCCTGTCCATATCACAATCAAAGCAATATTTGGGATAGTGAGCCAGCTGGAGGAGAACCAGACTTGAAATATAATAAACCCAGGAGGGGAGGCCCAGGACAGGAAGCTGGAAGCAGTATGGTGTTGGCTAATGCCACACTCAATCATCTGCTAGATTAAAGTTTTGGCCAGGTTAGCTAGCTGCAGAAAAAATGTGAAGCAGAAACTTGCTCATTATAGAGGAACAAGTTGACTAAAAACAGAGTAATACTATTTAGTAATTATCACCTTTTCCCCCAGCTGCTCCACACCCCCAGCACACACATCTAATAACGAATGGATATATGGTATGAAAGTCTTTGGCCACAAGACAGAGCCCAGGAAATGTGCCCCAGGAAAGAGCTCTAAAAGCAGACGCTTTGAAAATCTTCACTTTGCTTCTGAGGTGCATCGATGATGTCTTCCCCAAAGGACCAGTTAAGTTTCTCCTCCCAAATCCAAGAATCCTACTAGATTACCAAGAGATATTCTCTTTTCTCAGACAAAAAGAAATGTTTTAAAGTAATTACAGCTAAGAGGGGGGAAAAGTTCCAAGTTCTTCTATTCTGTCTCTGTAAATGTCTGTTTGCATTTATATTTTGTCTTCTAAAACTCTTGAAAATTCATGGTAAAATAAACAGCCAGGCATAAAATATTTTAAAGTCAATACAATAAAAGCTGGTTGAGGGATGCTGCCCTCTTATACCTCTAAAACACAGTAGGATATCTACCTTGTTATATATTAAATCTAATATGTCACTGCATTTACAAGAGGAGAAAATGTATATTTCCTAGAGACAGAAGGATTTAGACTGGACATTTGTATTCATAGAGCACCATTGAAGAAGTGTTAGGCTTTTTTGGGAAAATGACTTACTTAAAGTAAGAGTCAGAAATTGGTGCCCTCTAAGGTTGCACACAGCCAGCTCTCTGTCCCTAAATCGCTGGAATTACATCTCTGCTTCCTCTGTCTTCTCATTCTGTAATTGGCCCTATAATTTAGTTTTGACCTGTTCCCTGCCTAGTACTCCATGCCTACTCCAGTAGTCTTCCACCATCTAAGGAACAAAGCCCTGTCCTGAACCTTACCCAGGGGGACCTATGCCTACAGACAGGTCAGTTGTGCAACGATGACCACTGTCTCCTTGGCTCACAATATTCCCTGTTTTCTGATTTACTCACTACTGATGTGACTAGAAAATGACCTTTTTCTGCATTGCAAATTAGACTGCAACACTCCTCAAAAATTGAGCGCCCCAATTTATCACCCATTTCCCATCAGCATCTATATTGAGTTACTTCCTCTGTGTCAGTTCTTCACCACAGAACAGGTTTTGTGGTACCACCTAAACCTGTGCCGGCAGGTTTTTGGCTGTGTTCTGCTCTAGAAAGACAGTCAGTACTTGGCATGAATCAACCCAAAATGTGATATTGTGGTAGGCAGGATTCTAAAGATGCGCCAACCCCCCAACAAGATTCTCATTTCCTGAATATTCAATCATTTATCTAGGCACAGTTAGCATATGTAAAAAAGCTTATTAATCAGTTGACCTTCAAGCAAGAAGATTATCCTGGTTTATCAGGGTGGACTCAATATAACCATATGAAGGAAAAGGTTAAAGGGTGAATTTGAAAACTACATTAGAAGAGGAAGAAGAGAGATACAGCAGAAAGAGGAAGTCAGAGAAATTCTAAGCAGGAGAAGGGTTCAACTGCACATCGTTGCTGGCTCAGATGTAGGGCCCATGTGCAAGGACTAAGAAGGGTCTCTAGGAGCTATAGGCAAACCCCAGCTGACAGCCGGCAAGAAAGTGGAGACCTCGGATCTATAACCACAAGGAACTGGAGTCTGCCAACAACCTAAAAGATCTTAGAAGTGGATTCTTTCCCAGAAGTTCCAGATAAGATCCCAGATCACTGACATCTTGATTTCAGCTTTGTGAGACAAGACACAGAGCAAAGAAACCAATTAAGCCATCTGTAGAACAGTGAGACCATAAATTTGTATTGTTTTAATCCATTGACTTTATGGTAATTTGTTTTGACAGCAATAGGAGACTACTTACAGATGTTCAATTCACTCATATAATTTATTTTGTGAAAAAGAAAAACAATTCTTAGGAAAAAGACACCTCTGGTTAAGGTTAACATCAATATTCTTTTTTATACACACAGTTGGGAGCTTGTATTTCTTATAGTTCTCCCACTACTTTACTTGTAGAAGCGTTTTGTAACCAAACATGTCTTCATTCATTAGACATTTATTGAGCATCTCCTCTGTCCAAAGGTCTTTGGCAGATATAAAGAATCCCTGCCTATGGTCTCATCCTTGTATGGAAGATGGGCTGATCGCTACAGGACAAAGCCTAACCACCTCAACACAGCATACACAGTGTTCAATCGTCTACCTTCTACCTATAATTCTCTACTTCCCCTCATGATCCAGCCAGACATGACACCAGCCTTTTTTCTAAACCTCTGATTTCTTTTCATGCCTTTGAAACTTGGAATTTACAGTTCCATTACCTCAGGGTGGCTTTTCCCTCTGTCTGGAAGACTCCTCCCCCAGATAGCCAGATGTCTCTCTCACTCACGTTCTTCAAGTCTTTGCCACATTTCATTCTTTAAAATACCCCTATCCTGACCACTCTATTGAACATTGCAAACTACCATCACCTCCACAATCTGAATTGGCCTTATCCCTGCACTATTTCTATTCCATAACACTTAGCAACCTCCAATATACTATATTATTCATTTATTATATTCATTTGGTGTTATCTCTCTCTTCCCCTAATAAAATATAATTTCCACAAGAAAGTGACTTTTTATCTGTCATGTTCACTGAGTTATCCCCAGGACCCGGAACACTGCCTCACTCACAATAAACAGACCCTTTATAAATACTGATAGATCATTGAATGAATCTTACCAAGAGAATATCTTTTCTTTTTTTTTTCTTCAGTAGTTACATAGGAAATTTATTATCCCCAAGAAGTGGTGAAAACTGAACATACAAACAGATTTTTTTCCCTTTGTGTACACATTTAGTTTTATCGTAACAAAGCAACCTGTACACTTCTAACGTTTAAAACTGGGCATCATCTTTCCTTTCTAGCAAAACAAAAAGAAAAATTTTTAAATAAACAGGAATAAAATTACAACAGAGAATGTCAATTGCAAATAAGAACCTACAGGTTCTGCTGATTCTCCTATCAGGTGGCAGGGCTCAAGTCATCATTAGGAGAGAACTTTATTTTAAAAGTGTCATCTGAAACTGCAAGGATGTCCATTAAACATCACAACTAAACATGCCAAAGGAGAAGCCATGTTGTCAAAATGCCCACTTAACCCACCCAAACATCTCAGAGCCAACCTTTGCTGACCTTCTATAACCCCATTTTTTAAAGTTTTTTCTTTCTTTTTTTGAACAAGAGAAAGTAGACAGATACATGCTGGTAAATGCTAACTGTCCATATTCACATAGAGACACAGTGTAATCTCTGGGCCCAAAATACAGAGAAAGGAGGAAAAAAGCTAGAATTCTATGCACTACTACACAGGGGCCTAGCACCCTCCAGCTTCCAGCAGAGCTAAGGGAGCAGGAGGTTTTTCTTTTTTCCCACAGAGCATGGTGGTGTTGATTCCACAAAGTTTTTGTTGAGACAGG